>NC_133433.1:32190923-32368423 GCF_011762505.2 Arvicanthis niloticus | reverse complement strand
AGTGACACCTGCAGACATTATTTTATTTTTCAGTATTTTCTTAGCTATGTGTGTGTGTTTCCATATAAAGCTAAAAATGGTTTAATTTCTGTGAAGAGTTGAACTGTAATTTTGATGGGAATTGTGTTGAATCTGTAAAATGCATTTGGTAGAATAGTCATTTTCACAATATTAATCTTATCAAACCCTCACAATCTATATTGTGATGTCTTCTTCAATTTTTTTCTTCAATGACCTAAAATTTTTATTATACAAGTCTTATGCTTGTTTTCTTAATGTTATCCCAAGGCATGCATATATATATACATATATATGTGTATATATATATATATATACACACATATATATATATATATATATATATATATATATATATATATATATATATTGAGGCTACTGTGAAATTTACTGCTTCTCAGATTTCTTTCTCTTTTTTTTTCATTTGTATATAGTAAGGCTTCTGAGTTTTGTGTATTAACTCTATATCCAGCTACTTTGCTGAAAGTGTTTATCAGCTGTAAAACTTTCCTGATGGAGGTTTTAGTTTTTTTTTTTTTTTTTAATCATAAGGGCTGTTGGTTTTTGTCAAAGGCCCTTTCTCCATCTAGTGAAATGATCACATTATTTTTCCCTTTCAATCTGTTTCTGTAGTAGATTATGTTTGTTGATTCAGGTATGCTGACTATCCCTGTGTCTCTTGGATGAATCTCATGGTGGATAATCTTTTTGATGTTTTCAATTTGAAGAAAGTTACCTGAGGTGTGGAAAAGAAGTTATGTTCTTCTGTGTCTGGGTGTAATGTTCTGTAATATCTGTGAGGTCTACTTGATGTGTGATGTCAGTTATCTCTAGCATGTTTCTGTTCGGTGATGCCTTGATGACCCTGCTGTTGGTGAGAATGGAGTACTGCTATTTCCCACCATGAGCATGTGAGGGTCCATATGTGATTAAAGCTGTAGTAGTTTCTTTTATGAACTTGGGTACCTCATGTTTGGTGCATACATGTTTATCATCCTCTAGGGGAATTTTTCCCTCAATGAGTATGTAGTGTCCTTCCCTACCTCTTGTGATTAGTTTTTGTTTGAAGTCTGCTTTGTCTATTAAAATGGCTATGTCTGCCCTGAGGTGATGTCTATCCTTGATGTTAAGGTGTATTTCTTGTCTGTAGCAGAAGGATACATCCCATTTTCTAATCCAATTCATTTATCTGTGTTTTTTGTTTGTTTGTTTGTTTGAGGAATTGAGACTATTAATATTGGGCATTTTCAGTGAGTAGTGTTTATTGATTCCTGCTATTTTGTTGTTAAGGCATGTGTTTCTTTCTCCCTGATTTTATTTCTGTCCTGGCATTTGCCAATTCTGTTGTTATTCTCAGACTAAAGTTTTTCTTTTAGTGCCATTTATAGAACTGAATTCGTAGAGAGATACTGCTTAAATACGGTTTTTCTTTCTCTGTCAGTTGTGATTGCTACTTTTGGTGGGTATAATAGTCTTGACTGGCATCTGAGGTCTCTCAGAATTTATAGAACATCTTTACAGGTTGTTCTACCTCTGCCACTAGGTGCTAGGATTTAGGGAAGCACCAATACACTGCTCAGGGGGTGGGAAAACACAGCCTAGGATATGGGAGATTGAAGCTGGAGTTCCCAAGCTCCTAGGTGTCCAGTTGCCTCTGGAAACCGCATGGATTAGCTCAGGGCCAGGGGATCCCAAACTCATGGGCATCTAGATGCTAGGGAGTTGGGAATAGAGTGAACCAGTGGCTAAGAATGAGCCCCAGGCCAAGGGGAGGGGAACTGAAGTCCATTGATGAAAGTTCTTACTTTCTGGGAATGCAGAGGGGCCTCCTCCATGTTCTCCATGGTGGTTCTTGATGAAACAGACAGTCCATGTTTATCCATACCGTTTATTAACTGTTCATTGTGGAAAATGGGTGCATACCACCTTCTCAGGGTGGATTTTTACAGGAAGGACTGTCAGGGAAGGGAAGCTTATTGGCTAAACACTCAGAGCCACTAGATATCTCATTAACATGGAGAACTCTGTTCGGGGCTAACCGACAGTGAGGTCACGAATCTGGTAGGAAGCAGGGATACACCTGTTTCAGGTAGGTGCCTGGGTGTCGTGGACTCTGAACCTGCTCAACCTTCCCAGGTTTCCTGGCATGGTCCACTGTCCCACAGCCCTTCTGACTTTTAGAGTTTCTACTGAGAAGTCAGGTGTTATTCTAGCTGTTCTGCCTTTATATGTTACTTACTATTTTTCCCTTAGATTTTAATCTCCTTTTTGTTGTTGTTGTTTTGTACATTTAGTGTTTTGATTATTATGTGACGTGGGACATTTCTTTTCTGGTCCTGTCTATTTGGTGCTCTGTGTACATCTTGTACCTTAGTAGGCGTTTTCTTGTTTAGTTTGGAGAAATTTTCTTCTATGATTTTGTTAATTTTTTCCCTTTGATGGTATTCTTTCTTTGTCCCTTTCCCCCCATATATTTGGTCTTTTCATAGTGTCCAGATTTCCTGGATGTTTTGAGCTTGCATTTTTTTTTTTTTTAGATTACCATTTTCTTTGATTGAGCTCTCAGTATCCTTATCATTTCTTCAACACCCAAGAATCTCTTTTCTATGTCTTGTACTTTGTTACTGTCTTATCCAGTGTTCCATTGCTATGAAAAGACACCAAGATCATGACAACTCTTATAAACAAAAGCATTTAATTAGAGTTTACTTACAGTTTCAGAGGTTTAGTCTATTATCTTCATAATGGGGAACATGGCAGCACACAGGCAGACCTGGTAGCTGAGAGATCTACATGCAGATCCCCAAAGCAGCAGGGAGAGAGAGAGAGAGAGAGAGAGAGAGAGAGAGAGAGAGAGAGAGAGAGAGAGAGAGAGAGAGAGAACGCACTGGGACTGGCTTGGATTTTTGATAACACAAAGCCCACCCCAAGTGACATATTTCCTCCAACAAGGCCACACCTCTGAATCCCTCCCAAGCAGCACCACTCCCTAGTGACCAAGCATTCAAATGAGCCAATGTTGGTCATTCGTACTCAAAGTAACACAGTTGGTCAGATTTCTTTTGTGGTTTTCATTTAAAATCCTAACATTTTGATTTCTGGTTTTATTTCAGTTTGGGTTCTTTAGGGATTCTATTTGTTTGTTAAATTCTACTCTCAGGTCTTGAAATGATTTTATTCTTTTATTCAACTGTCTATTTTTTCACAGACATCATTAAGGAATTTAGTCATATCCTTGCTAGGCTCCTTGAGTGTTTTCATCATTGCTATTTTGAAGTCCTTGTCTTGTACTTCAGCTATATTGCACTTCTCAGGGCCTACAGTAATAATGTTACTGTCTCCTGGTGGAGGCATCTTGTCATGGCTGTTCATGCTGTGTTTTGCATTCAGGTCTAGGGATGTTGAGTTATAATGTTTGAGGTTTTCTTGATGTTGATATCAGGTCTTGTTATTGTTAGGTGGGTTATTCAGTTGCTGTTGTTGTCTTTGGATCCTAGGCAGATGTTGTAGCTGTCTGGTCCTTGGTAGATAGTGCTTTGGCAAGTTGGTAGGTGACTGAAAGGAGCTGAAATGGGAGGGTCTATTGGAAAGTGTGTGTGTGTGTGTGTGTGTGTGTGTGTGTGTATTGAGTCAGCACCAAGAGGGATTCTCAGGAAATAGAGGTGTGAGAGAAGAGACTCATGCAGGCAGACTGGAGAGACAAGGCTAAGAGGTGCAGGGTCAGTCTGGGTCAGCACCAAGAGGTGGAGTTTTCATTGAACAGAGTCAGGGTAGGAGGAGGGGCTCCTACAAGTTGGCTGCTTCAGGACTGAATGCGAGACTGGAGAGATTTCAACCAGCATTGTTAATCTTTAATCTAAGCAGACATGGTCATACTTTGGAGCTGAGTAGCTGGATGAGCAAAGGTACAAAGGTTCTTATTGAAGACAGCACAATGCTCGTTGCTAGTGCTGTTTCTGTGAGTCATTACTGTATTGCCAGAATTTTCCAGATTCATGAATACAGTATTTTAATTTAACAGAGCATTTTACTTTGCTTAAGAAAGACAAGATGTACAATGAGAAAGAAGTCTTCTGGGTTTAGGGGACCTGGAAAAATAGTCCTTCAGTCAGTTCTGGAAGTTCACATTCTCAGTTAGGTGACGGGAAATGGAGTAAAGGTTGGTGCTGATGTGCAAATAGATGTACGGCCGATAAGATGGGAGGTGAAGCAAGAGGGCCAATGAGTCATGTGGTCACAGGAGGCCAAAAGACAGCAGCGTTGGGCTTTAAGAGGCTTCTTTTTATGTCGTTCTTTTTTATCAGCTTGCAATCTAGTGCATTTTATTAGAAGGTTCTCATTTATGTATGCTGTTGTCCTTCACTCACCACATGTACCCACCCTCTGCCACCCTCTCCTGCACTTCTTCCTCATCTCCTTCTTCTAGTGAAGTCATCTTATTTCTGTTTTTATGTCTTTCAGATGTTTTGACTTGTCACACATAGGAGACCATGTGTGATGTTTGCCTTCCCCCACCTTTTACATCTTTTTTCTTCCAATCCTTTTCACTTTGACCACTTTCTTCCTCCCCTTGAAGAGCACCCTCTCTACCTTGACTTCATATATATCTAGCATTCTGTATATTAGACAAGATATGATACTTTTCTCTCTTGAGTTTGGTTTCTTTTGCTTACTTTATGGTTTCAAATTCCATCTATTTTCATGTTAATGGATGATACAATTTCATTCTTTATGGCTGAGTAGAACACCATTGCTAATTGCTAATATATACCACATTTTCTTTTGTGTGTTTGTGTAATTGTTTCTGTGTGTGTGTGTTTGTGGTGTTTGTGTGTGTATGTGTGCTGTATGTGCACTAGCACATGTGAGCAGCTGCATACACATGAGGACATGCATGTAAAGGCCAAAGGAAGATGTTGGGTGTCCGTCTTTTATCACTTTCTGTCTTAGTCTTTCGAGACAGGATTTCTCCCTGCAAGGGAATCCAGGCTAGGAGCCAGGAAGTCATGGTGATTCTCCTGTCTCCATTCCCGAGGTGGGCTACAGGCATTCACTTGGCCATGCTTGGCTTTTTATATGGGTGCCGGAATCCATGCAGTAACGTACTGTTACCCCCTGAGCCATCTCTCCAGCTCTCTACATTTTCTTTACTCATTTGTTTGTTAATAGACCTCTGAACTGATGTGGTAGTTCAATCATTAGTGTTTTGAGAGCTCCCCATAATGGTTTACTTAGTCGCCACAGTGATTTTATTTATTTCCAGTACTCTGTAAGTGTTCATTTACTCTGGTATCTTCACCAGCCAAATTACAGGAAAATTCCCTTGATATTTTACAGAAGGTTGGTTGAAGATTACGTAGAGAAAGTCTTTGTTGCTCTCTCCATGGCAAAATCTTTTAGTTCTGAGATATACTTTATATTTCCACATTGTGACGTTTTCTCTGACTTGGAGGATTTCTCCGATATTTGCCTAGCACTTTTAATGTGGTGAGAGTTGAAGTCTGAGCTCTTCTCTGATGGAGGCAGCTGGTGAGATCTCTGGGATCTTTCTCACATGAGTTTCCCTATTTCTTGAAGTCTTATCCCATGCATACAGGGCAGAGGAGCAGGCAAAGTCTTGAGAAAAGATGCTTCTCTTTTCTGAAACTCCTGGAATTTCTAACTACTCTGGTTGGCGCTTGCTCTGTCTTGTCATCAGGAAGACTTCAACAAGTCTTCAGCTGTATTGTGTCCTTTGGACTGTGGGTGCCTTCAGAGGGAGAGATGAGTAAACATGCTGTTCAGGTCACACAGCATCCATCTGTTTCTCCCTATGTCTGGTTGTTTCCCCACCCACTCTCTCTGTATGTGTGTGTTTCCCAGAATGTATCATTGTGGTCACTATGAAGGCTTGTCTAATAACAGCAATTCATTACTGGAAAAAAGGACCTGATACTTATTTTTTTTTCCCTCAAATGAAAGAAAGAATATATGGAGATAAATTATGCTAAGAAGGCACAATTTTTATTTGGCTTACTGCTATTGGACCATTTGCTCTAAAGGTAAAACAATGATCAACTAATTAGGAAATTATACTCAAGTCTTCTTTTCTATGAAACTAACCTCAAATGAGCAAAACTTTGTATGAAGTTTTCATGGATCATTACGCTATTGAACTGAATGTCTCCTTTATTTCCTGGGAAGTGATTGTGCACCTTATGAACAGCGTATTTACTCTGTTCCCCAGGGGCTTACATACCATCGGCATGGCCTAGTCACGCATCTTTCACAAGACAGCTCATGCAGAGCCCACTTAGCAGGAAGGTGATGAAGAACTCCAGTTTTCAGTTTTGGAAACTGAGCAAAGACAGACGTTAGGAACTGGCGGAATCTGGATTTGAATCAAGACATTTTGGTGTTGTTAGAGTTTTTACTTGTCTCAGTTTTTTTTTTTTTTTTTTTATTCTGTTGCTGGGATTGAAAACATTCCAACACAATCAATTGAAGAGAGAACGGGTTTATTTTGGCTCACAGTTTAAAATATAATCCATCATTGTGGGGGAAGTAAAGGAAGGAATTTGAAATAGCTGGTCACTGCATCCACATGAGGGACAGGTAGTGATGAGTACGCATTGTGCTGATTTGTAGAGTCTGGCAGCCCCTGCCCAGGGAATAGCCCTGCCCACAGGTAAGATGGATCTCTCTACACTAACTATCCAAATCGAGTTAACCCATGAAAAGCATGCCATGATGCTTCACTCTCAGGTGAATCTATATTTTCTCAAAGAGATGTTAGACAGCACTTGTCTATTATTTACCCTTTACTATCTATCTATCTATCTATCTATCTATCTATCTATCTATCTATCTATCTACTTGTTTTCTTACCTTCCTACCTACCTATCTATTGATACAGATATGGTCTCAGAGTCACCCAGTCTAGGCTCAAGTGATCCTCCTGTGTGTGTGTGTGTGTGTGTGTGTGTGTGTGTGTATGTATATATGTAGTATATGTATGTATGACATGCCTATATGTGCATACTACTACATCTGGCTGAATTTCTACTCTTAACACTGGCATCTGCTTCCTTTCCCAGTCTTTGCTGCCTGTGCTAATTAGGCTTTCTATGTGCAGTTTGTAATATTTATGCAGTTTTCATGTTTTAAAATAGTATTTAACCTACTGGTTTATAAACCATCTCAGGAATAACAACTAGATTTTCCTGTTGTGCTGAATACTCGGAACAGACTCAAGTAAAGCTTTCTATTATAAATTAGTCCCAGCCAGTGTTATTTTTCTTCCATGCTATACTTTAACAGTGTGGTATTTATATTTCTAATAATTGCTTATCTCTTCTGCCTTATTTTGCAGCTAGTAGTATAATGACTCGGCATATCTGTTGAGTTGTAAGGTCATTGAGGATAGAGACTATTAGTTGTCTGTGTGGTTGACATTTTCTCTACCTTGGCCTCTAGCCCAAACTGAGTCTAATTTATAGATGTGATAGTCAAGTAGAAAATTAAGTAACTTTAAAGAACCAACTATTAAAATATTGAGTTTAGAAAAGTGGACTTAGTAGTGAAGACAGAGTCCTTTACACTGTGAAGAGGGGCAAAGAGGCACTCCAGAATTGTGGGAGAAGATGAAAAGGCACTGGCAGTAGTTTGTGTGGAGACAGGTCATGGGGAACCTTAGAAGATATGGTAAGAATTTGGGAACCATTGGAACATGTTGGCTAGAGCAATGACATATGAATTATATTTAAGGAGTTCAATATGGATTATGAAGGGAATGGGTTATGTGAGGAACAGGATAGAATCAGGGATGGAGAAGATGGCCCAGAAGCTGTCTTAGTTAGGGTTTCCATTTCTATGATGAGACACCATGACCAAGGCAACTCTTATAAAGAAAAACATTGAATTGAGGCTGACTTACAGTTTCAGAGGTTCAGTCTAGTTCATCATGGAGAGAAGCATGGCAGTAGATATGGTGCTAGAGGAGAAACTGAGAGTTCTACATCTTGATCTGAAGGCAGCTAGAAGAAACTAACTTCCAGGCAGCTAAGAGGAGGGTCTCCAGGCCCACCCCCACAGTGACACACTTTCTCCAACCAGGCCAAACCTGTTAATAGTGTCACTTCCCATGGGCCAAACATATTCAAACCACCACAGAAGGTAAAGGTGCTTGCTGCAAGCTAGAGAACAGCTTGAGTTTGGGCCTTAGAACACATGGGGTGGAAGGAGAGAACCCACTCCTCAAAGCTGTTGTCTGAACTCTACTTATATGCTGTGGTACACTCCTGCCCCAAAGGATAGAATCAGGAAGAACAATTAGGAGTTAGTGAGATCATCTGGATCAGGGGTCACCTGATTAACTTGGGGATGGAGTGGTATGAAGTGTTTAGAGTCTGAATATATTTGATGTTAGAATCCAGGACATTTGGAAAGAACTTTGATGAAAGATAGAAAAATCATAAGTTGATCCCCTGAACCCTACTCTTAAAAGCAAAGACATAAAAACCTGTAAGTCAAACACTGTGTTGCCTCAGTCCCAGGAAATTAGCTGACCATTTGAATAGATGGCCCTAACTAAACAAACCATAAGATGTATGGTGTCAGGATGCTATGGGCCCGAGATTAGCCTGGCCGTGCTTTGAACTAACAACCCTGAGACAGTTGGTGCCGGGATGCTAAAAGTTCGAGATTAGCCTGACCCCCTTGAACTGGAGCTCATGATATATAGTGTGAAACTAGTTCGAAATAGCCAATTATAAAGTGACATACCATCCATCTTAAGAATTTGAGATCAAATGTATCGATGACCTAGTGACCTGTTCCCCCTTTTTCCCCCTTCCCTAACTCCACTCTCAGCCTTCCCCCTTCCCTAACTCCACCCCCACCTGGTTTGTAGATTCCCCCTTAAAAGCTGTAAAATTCTTTTGTTCGTGGCTGAATTCCTCTGCCCCTGCGCGGGCTTTTGGGAAGACAGCCCTGGCTAGCCAGTAAACCTCATGCGATTGCATCAAGTTGTGTTTCTTGTGAGTGATTTGGGGTGCGTCTGCAGTTCTCCGGGGATTGTGAGTTCTTTTTCGAGTGGGCTTTACATTGACAGGGTCTGCAAATTATCTATCTATCTATCTATCTATCTATCTATCATCTATCAATTGATCTATCAGTTAATCAACCATGTACCATCTGTCTAGATTACATGTGTGAAGAAACAGAGTAGTCAAGGAGTTCTGATAAGTTTTGAAGTAATGTCTTGGTTATCTTTCTACTAGCCTCAAATTGCTTCTAAATGAGTGTCAACTTTTTTTTTTAAAATTAAGACTTTTATTTGTAGGCTGTAGCTAGTATTTATTTAAAGGTTCTTTCAGAAGAAGAGCCTGGGCAGGGTTCTTTAAGAGTCGTTGAGTAGTTTTTGTTTTGTTTTCCTTTTATATTTCTACTATGAAAAATTCTTAGAGAACCCTTGTTGATATTAGAAATTTACTAAATTAGATGGGAAAGATTCCATTTCTTCTTGAGCCTTCACATTCTGCAAGGAGATGTTCTGTGTTGTAGTTAAGAGAAGCGAATGAACACTAAGTTGGAGTTGTCTTTGGTATACAGCAGTTAAGGCTCAGAATCTGGTGTGGAGCAGTGGACCATGAGGGGAAGCCTGGGAAGGTTGAACTGGGCTTGAAGCACCAGAGACCCAGAAGGGACGATAAGATCTTTGCATGCTCCCAACTCCAGGCACCTGTCAAGTCGTCACAGCCACCCATAGAGAGAATTGTGGCCATCAGTCACACAGGAACTGTTGCCGCCAGCAGCAACAGTTGGATGGGGTTCACCTGCAAGAGAGGCTGAGGACGGGAGAAGGGCGGGAAGAGATGAAGCCAGGACAAAGTTCTCCTCAAAGTTTAATGTAAGACCATCAAATAAAAAGGGGGAGACCCCATCCCCACAAGAAGAGTCTCTTAGGCACTTCAGCTCAGCAGGGTGGGTGAGGGGTTTGCATCCTTAATCAAGCAAGCTCAGCAGGCAATCTATTCAATTCAACTCCTGTGGTAGGACTTCACTTAAGGTCTCCAATGCAGGGAGCTTCTCAGGTCCTTTGTTATTCGGTCTCTAGAGGTAAACAGCTTATCTGGCCTGCTCAGCCTGACAAGCTGGCGGCCTGGGGGAAGGGTACAAGGAACAGTGCTCATAAGTCCCTCCTCATGTAGATGAGGCATCTCAGGCCAAGCCAATAGGAAGTACCTGCTGTCAGACCCAACCCACCCTAAAACTGTATATAAGAAGGAATAAAAGTGTGTGAGAATTACTCTGTCGACTGAGAGCATATGTCACAAGAGCTGTAACACTGCCTGGGAAGAGACTGCTCTCCCAGAGCTTTCACCACCAGAAGCTCCCCTGCACTCTGCTTGCTTGCTCACCAGCCCTCCACCAGGGCTCAGCCCAGCACAGGCAGTGCAGTGTCTTGCAGCAATAGCAGCTGCCCAGGCAGCAGCAGCAGTAGCAGCGTGGAGGCGACAGAGGCACTTCCTCTCCCTGCTTGTTTCTGCCCTTTCCCCTTCACTGGAACCCTCCCGCCAGGCCAGGCCAGAAGTCTCCAGATAGCCTCCAGTACAGAGATCCACAGTCTAGGTTTGGGCTTTAGGCCAGCCCACTACTCTCTGTGTGAGTGTCAGTGAATCATTTTACCCTTTGCAGCCTTAGCCTTTCCAACTGTGAAATGAAACCAGCTCCTAACTATCTCATGATTATTGTAAAAATGAGGTATTATCATATTTGCTTAGTAAACATATCACACAGATATTAAAATTTCATAAGGTCCAAGTCTTAGTAAAGTCTCTGAGGTGATTATGAAACAATGTATTGGAAAATATGTGTGCAAAAAATATATATGCAAACATACACCATAAAATGTCTAGTGCAGAGAGTTTATCTATAGACGCTAAATAATAGTAAGAGAAAAAAAGTAATAAGGTCTGTGGCATGCTAGGATGCCTATAGTTAACAATATTGTTATCTATTGTATATTTCAAAAATCTAAAAGGATTTTTGTATATTTTCACTATAAAAAAACTAATAAATATTTCAGGTGATAGATATGTTTAACCTGATTTAAACATTGAACATATACATGTTTTGAAATATCCATGTGTCATAAATATGCATTTTATCTTTTTATAAATTATTTAAAAATTAGACATGAACTTCATGTCTAAAAGAATATGGCTGAAGAGAAATATGTTGACTTTACAGGTATTGGTTTGTCTTGAGAATGGGTTACCATGTGGTTTTCAGACACAGCAACAGGACAAGGAATTTCATGGAGGAACAAACAGATCCTCACAAAGAAGCAATAGATACGGCCACCGACTTGAGCATGCTCAGACTGTTTGAGACCTACCTGGAAGGCTGCCCGCAACTCATCCTTCAGCTCTACGCCTTTCTGGAGCGTGGCCAGGCCAACTTAAGTCAGTGTAAGTCTTTCTTAATACCCCAGGCTAGATGGATGGCACTGAGATCTTATGACAACTGTATACATTCCAAGGCTGTTTTTCAATTTCTTAACTCTTAAGAGTTTCTGAAATGAAATTCAGCAACATGTTTCAAGTATTAGATGTGTGTTAAGATATAATCTCTCTATCTCTCTTTGATATTCATGTTTTTTCCCTTGTCTGCCCTGAAGGGGAATGGCTGCTGTCAGTTACTAGACAGTCCTGCAGAGAACTTGGAAAATGCATATGCTATGTTTTCTTTATTTCTTTCCTCAAGACCAGGAGAGTAGCAATTGGCTTGTTTTGTGTTCTGCTGTGTGTCCTGCAGAACTGTCCAAATAGGTACAGGAAACTTTCCCCATTTTTCTTCTCACACACACCATGCTACAAATGAGAGGTAAACCACAATGAGAGATAAACCAGCTTGTCTGTTATTTTTGCTAATTTAGGTTGTTTAAACTTTTGAATCTTTATGTAATGATTCTTCCCTTATCATTATTGCTTTTACTTTTTTTTAAACTGATCTTTTTAAAAATTAGAATATATTTTTCATACAATACATTCTTAACAGTTTCCTCTTCCTTTACTCCTCCCAGTACTCCCCCCACTCTCCACCCCTCTGGATCCATTTCCTTTGTCTCTCCTTAGAAAATGAACAGGCAACTAAGGGAATGTAATATAATATAATATAATATAAACCCAAGCAAATCAGAATGGGACAAAATAAACAAAGAGAAGAAAAAGAGCCCAAGAAAGGGCACAAGAATCAAATATAAACACAAGACCCACTAGTCTGAATACTCATGATACCATCAAAACACAAAAGCAGAAGCCATGATAGATGTGCAAAAGACCTACAGGGTAGGAAATAAATAAATAAATAAATAAATAAATAAATAAATAAATAAATGTAGAAGTTAAAAAAAAACAAAGAAAAAGAAAGAAAATCCCTGACATAAAATTATGAGACAAGGAGCCTCCAAAGATGTCACTGAGTGCATTTCCAGTTGGCATCCACTGCTGGCCCTGTGCCCTGCACTTAGTTTGTTTCACTACTGACACTCCCTTGGAGAAAACTAAACTTCCATTTGCAAGGAGTTATCAATTGGAGAGAGCTTCTGGGTTAGGGACAGGGACAAGTATTTCTTCTTCTTCCTCATGGCTTTTTTTCCTTAAGGGAAGAGTTGGAAGAAAGTTAATTTGAGAGAGAGAGAGAGGGAGGGAAAGAGAGAGAGGGAGAGAGAGAGAATGCACTAGCAATAGAGAACTTGAAAAATAAGTTTTGTAGACATTTAGAATAAACGGATAGCTCTGAGAAGAGTCTTCACAAAGAAATTTTAATGCACAGAAAAGCATTTATGAGATCACACTTAATCAAAACTGTTTATAAGGTTTTCCATCAGCATATTCTTTTTATTTATTTTTTTTATTTTTTGTTCTTTAATCCTTTCTACAGTCCAGTCATTATCTCTCTCCTGGTCTGCCCTCTGACTGTTACTCATCTCATACCTTCTTTCCCATCTCCAAGAGGATGTTCCTACCCCACCAGACCCCCCCCCCCAACTCCCTAGTGCCTCAAGTCTCTCAAGAGTTAGGTGCATCTTCTCTCCCTGAGGCCAGATCAGGCAGTCCTGTGCTGTATATGTATCAGGGGCCTTATATCAGCTGGTGTACGTTGCCTAGTTGTTGGCTCAGTTTCTGAGGGTCTAAGTTAGTTGAGACTGCTGGTCTTTCTATGGGTTTGCCCTTCTCCTCAGCCTCTTCCAAGCTTTTCCCTAATTCAACCACAGGGGATAAAAACACGAAAGGAAGAAGTCAAAGTGTCCCTAATTGCAGACCATCATTCTATACTTAAAAGACTCCAGAGAAGGTGCAAACTGAATAAAGTACTCTCAGTAAAGTTGTAGGACAAAAATCAATACAAAAAAATCAGTACCCTTCATATAGACAACAAAGAACTCTCAGAGAAAGAAATTATGGAAAAATATCTCATTTATAATATCTCAGAGAAATAAAGAACCTAAGAATAAACCTAATCAAGAAAGGGAAAAATTTCTATAATGAAAACTTCGAGACTAAAAAACAAACAAACAAACAAACCAAACCAAACCAAACCAAAACAACAATAACAACAACAAAAACCTCCCACCAACATCAGAAAGGCTACTAGATGATGGGAAGATTTTCTGTGTTCCTGGCTTGACAGAGCTAATATGGAGAAAATGAATGTGATCTACAGGTTTAATGTGATTTCCATCTAGATTCTAGTGTCATATTTTACATAACTAGTAAAAATATTCTAAGAATTCTCAGAGATCTACAGAAGTCCACACACACACAAAAAATATCCAGTGCAATAATAAAGTGAAAGAACATGGCTGGAGTTATTACAATACCTGATCTCAAATTATACTATAGATCTTTAGTAATAAAGATAGTCCTGTACTGCCATAAAACAGGCAGGTTAGACCAATGGAACAGAGTAGAGCATCTGGAAATAAACCAAAAAGCTATGGCTGCCCAATTTTCAACAAAGGTGTCTAAACATACATAAGGAAACAACAGTCTATTCAATTCAAGAAATGTTGTTGGCTTGGCTTAACTGTGCTCCCCCGAAGCCATAGCTCTCTAACTAAACCCATGATACCAGCCATGAGGAACCCCCTTTCCAGTTGTCTGTCGAGGAGGGGGAGCAAAAGATTACTCAAAAAAAATAGTCTATTGCTGTTGTCCTTGGCTATTACCTCGAGATAAAAGTTAGTGCTCTATTGCTGAAGACATTAGACAAAAGACCAGGAGGACCTAGGCTGGATCTGACTTGCAAGCCCCCCAGCCTCACAAAAATTAGCTTTCATAGTACTGGAACTTGTTATGCAAGTTTCCAAGGGAGAAAAGCTATCAGTGATTCTACCCAGCTGTAATACCTATGCACCACAACAGCTAGGATGGCAAGCAAGATCTTAAGGGTGAAGTTGTAATATCTTGGTGGTAACCAACAGCCCTTTAATTGATCGGACTTAAGGCTAGCTTAACAGGAGGAAAATCATGTGTTTCTATCTTGTTAACTATGTAGGATCAGAGAGGTCAGGGACCTTTGATGAGGACTTACCACTGCCACATTACTAAGATAATGTGTAACTCCTAACAGTATTTTAATATTTATCTGGAGGTGGCCAAGCCTCTTCTGGGAAAGACACACAAGTGTAATGCAGATGGCTATCCTTATGGCAAGGCCTGAGGAGTTGGGTCCCACATGGCAAGGAACTAAGGAGATATTCACGCAGAATCTCCTGGCCTTTTCTGAGGGAATGCTTAGTTTGCTTTTGCCTTGCGTTTGCATTTTTGGTTTTGCTATGGGCAGTTTTTACTTTCGCTTTATCTGTGACAGACATTTCCCCAGAATCAGAAAAAAGAAAGCTTGGGTCAGGATTTATTCTCCTTTGTCTCTGAGGATTGTGGGAACGGAGCAGATCACTACTCCTCTGTTTGTTAATAATGATAATTCAGTGAGTCAACGTGAGGGCCTGGCCTGGGCACATCTGCTGATGTCCAGATGTTCTGACAATGGTGTGCCCACCGACCTGTTCTGAACATCAGCTAAGATGATTATCAAAAGGATAGGAATGGCTTGAGTGATCTTTGGTTCCAAGACCTGATAGGAACATTCAGAAGTGAGCTAAGCAAGGATGAGGAACGAACTCAGGTTACTAATTTGTTGAGAGCCCTGGGCATTAGAGGAATTAGATCTGATCAGGATGTTGGAAGATGCTAGGTGCCAGTAATTCAATCAGAATTTCCTGGGTATGTAGTCTATTACCTCTCTCTACTGTAAACATAATTGCTACCAACCACAGCCACTTGTTTACATGCTAATGTGCTGGGTTACATAGAACTGCTTGCTGAGATGGTTTCCTCTTACTTGACACAGTTCATGTGTTAGCAGGAAACTGTGGGGATTGGGGAGGAGGAAGGGGAAAAGTAAAGCATGCTGTTAAGTGGAGGAAGTTCTTCAAAGATATTATACATGACAAAATGAATGTAAAACCTTTTCAGCTGTGAAAAAATAGGTGTATAAATAAAGGTGGCCTGCGTTGTCTCAGAGCCAGAGTGAGTGAACGCCCTTCTTAGTCCAAGTCTTCTTTCACGGACTCCACTCAGCTGGACTCCAGCATTCATCCTTATCCTCACAGACAAGTGTAGCTCTCACTCCTCATCAAAGACACTTCTCTTTGCAATAGATAGATTGTTACCGAAAAGCACAACCTTGTTATAGAAGGAGTGATGGAGAGATACCCGGCCTTAGTTGATACTTCTACAATGTAACTCCCACACCTAAGGCTCAGGGAATACTGCAGAAGACTGTAAAAACCAGAGGCCCAGGAAATCTGCTGTGAGATGTGTTTTTCATCAAGGACAGGAAAGTTTTACCCACACCTCACCCATATGACTGCCTAAACAAAACCCGAAGAAGTATAGCATCAACAGACATGCTAACACGCAAGGAGAGAATCTCAGGGTGTGGAGGGTGGGCAGAGCCTGGAAGAATTTAGTCTGAAGAATTTAGTCTGAAGCCCTCCTGGGTTGTCTGTCATCCTAACACAGTATATTGTCATGTTTATTCTAGCTCTGGGTAGGTGACTGCACTGAGTGCCCTAAGGTTGTTGCGTGGCAGGATGGTGTCAACCTCGTCCCAACGCAGAGACTACAGGAAGGGTAGCCATTCAGTGAGCAAAATGAGCCACTAGGAGTCCGTTCTAAGCTCCGGTGAGGGAGACATCTGCCCACTCGGGGCCTGTCCTGCTCAGTCTGTCTGTACCTTGGAGCCCTGCTCTCTGGGGACTCATCTCCCTCCTCAGGATGGAAAGTAGCCGGGAAGTAGGCTATGAGAATCAGCCGTTTCACTAAGGACTAAGTATTCTTCGACAACCCTTCCACTGAAAACATGGCATTATATAAGATACTTAAAAAACTTTCTAGATGCAAAATATCTGATGTAACATACAGGATAGTCCTGGAAGTAGGAACGCCCTTGCACTGAGTAGGATTCATAAGGCGTTTGTACCCCGAGGGCTTTTCTGAGTCTCACAAATAGGAGATTCAGTTTTGATGACTTCCCAGAGTGTGGAAGACAGAAATCAAGTGTGAAGGAAGACAAATGTTAATTACAGGAAGTACAAAATGCTTTAAAAGAAGAAGAGAGTTACCGTGAGGTTAAAAAAAAAAAAAGGCCTCAAACCAACACAACACCTACTGATGTAGCTGTAATAACACGGAGGATTTTTACCAAACATTATTTTGCTTCCCTTGGGCAGTGGGAGGGAGAAGGACTGGAGGAAGGCCGTGTTTATATGTGCCAAGTTTTCCTTTTTCTGAATGGGGAGTGAGTGAGCAGTGTCCACTGCAGATAAACTCAGACTGTTTTGTGTAGAACAGTGTGTGTCAGAGGGACAGCTAGGGGAGCTGAGAGGGACGTCTTCTGGGGGTTATAGCTCAGTGTCAAGGGAGCTAGAGCGAGTGACTGCTGGGTTCTTTAAGGTTTGTAGAACGTTTAAAACTATGTGTATGTGCTAATTTGGTGGAGATTAATGCCAGGCACAGTGATGTACACTTGTAATCCCAGCCCTCAGGAGCCGGAGGCACGCAGCTTAATGTGAGTTCAAAACTACCCTGGACTACATAGTGAGACTCTGTTTCACAAAATAAAACAAAACACAGCAAAAACCAAACCAAAGCAAAACAAAGTCAAGCAACCGAACCCCCTTATATAAAAACAGATCACATGGGCAGGAAAGATGGGTTAGCAGTTAGAACACTCACTGAGTCAGGTTCAGGTTCCAGAAGCCATGTGATGATTCATGATCATCCCTAAGTCCAGTTCCAGGAGATCCAATGCCCTCTTCTGCTCTCCACAGGCACCAGGCACATGTAGGCAAAACAGCCATAGATATAAGATTGAAGACATTAAAAAAAAAAAACCAAACAAAAACAATTTAGGAGAAAGCAGAAGAGAAAAGTTAAGTCCAGATTTTTAGTGTAAGGCATTTGTAAGGAGATTCATCAAGAAACATCACTGGAAATCTGGCTGTGCACATGTGGACCTCGGGTGCTGCTTACTCAAAGGAACTCATTCTGTATCTCTGTGACTATTTCATTCTGGTTTTGTCTTATATTTGCTTCGCTTTTTAAACCATGCTCTGCTTTAACAGTGAGGTACTAATGACTTGAATTTTCAGAACAGTAATGAACTTCTGCTCTGTGCCGGGACAGAACAGGTAAAGCGGCCAAACCTATAGAACTTTGTGAATTTCAGAGTCTGTTTGTTCATGTGACTTAGGGTCTGTAGGTTCTGAAACATTATCTTGTTAATGATGTTATATACTTATAACATCATTATACTTATGTTAAGTTTTGTTAAGTTATGTTATACTTATGTTAAGTTTTTGTTTTAACTGTTTCAAAATCTATTAAGCTATCTCAGTAAATTAGGTGTGGGTTTAAAGTTAAAGCCAAATAGTGTAGAAAAGCAAGACTTACAGTTGTACTGTTTAACCAAATTATTACTTACTGAATCTATTCAAGACAATCCTAAAGTAGTATAATACGGTTGATTGGCATGCCAACAGATTTCAGTTCCATCACTTTCCAGCATGACAAGAGTCAAGTAATATATCTCTTCAAACCTCAGCTCCACTAATGCAATGTGGGAATATTGAAGAGTTACACACGTAAGCTACCTGACGTGTTGTGTGTGTCTCCACTGCTAGAGCATGCAGGGCACATGCTAGCTTACTAGTTCTATAATATTACAGTCACCACTCCTAAAACAGTGTGTCTTTTGTTTTTTTTCTTGTAGACATGGTCATCATGGCTTCCTGCTGTGCTATTTCTTGGTCAACTGTCGACTATCAAATAGCTTTAAGAAAATCATTGCCCGATAAAAATCTCCTCAGAGGATTCTGGCCCAAACTCACGTATCTCTTCTACAAGTTGTTTACCTTGTTATCCTGGATGCTGAGTGTTGTACTTCTGCTGTTTGTGGATGTGAGGGTTGCTTTGTTTCTGCTGTTATTTCTTTGGATCATAGGCTTTGTATGGGCATTCATAAATCACACTCAGTTTTGCAATTCTCCAAGTATGGAGTTCTTATATAGGATTGTGGTCGGATTCATCCTTGTGTTCACGTTTTTTAACATAAAGGGGCAAAACACCAAATGCCCAATGTCTTGCTACTATACTGTAAGGGTGCTAGGCACCCTGGGAATCTTGGCTATGTTCTGGATTTACCCACTCTCCATCTTTAACTCCGACTATTTTATCCCCATCAGTGTCACCATAGTCCTTGCACTTCTCCTTGGGATTATTTTTCTTGGTGTTTATTATGGAACTTTTCACCCAAATAGAAATATAGAAACACAACACGATGAAACTGATGGAAAAGTACCCCAGAGAGATTGTAGAATAAGATATTTTCTAATGGACTAAGTTGTGAATTCATGGGAAATATTTTACTTTTTGTTTCGACACCTAGTAAAGAAAATGTCTGTCATATATATGTGGTGTTACTTTGTTTATCACCTCTGACTTGAAATGAGTTATGGCACATGGTGAATGAGAGCATAATAATATTTCATGGTTTAAAATATTAAATATTAAATTAAAATATTAAAATTTCTTCTTTGTGTTGCTGAGGACTGGACCTCTGAGTTACACCCCCAGCCATCTCTCTGGTTTCAAAAGTCTTGAGTATTGAGGCAGTTGCTTTCTGTCTGATAGAGCTGCCATGTCGTTCAAGAGGAATAAACACCGTGGTTCCCATGAGGCCCATACGCAGAGGAGGGAAAGGCTAGAGTGTCTTGTTCCCGCCTCTACTCTCTTCAGTCAACACAGGGCTTCTGAGTTGGAACCAGGGTGATAAAGGGATGGAGGAATATGAAAGCAAATTCTTAGGGTGAACCTACTGTGCTCTCTCCAACTGAGAAACACAAAGCAGGATCTGAGAAGATTGAAAATTCATTGTTTACTGACTGTACAGTGCTATCGAGACATTTTAAAATGAGTATATGGTAATGATACATAACAATGGATGTCATTATGTCATATATGATGTATTGTACTTTACACGTGTTCACCCTGCTTCCTTTCTTGCTCCGCTCCCAGTCCTGCTGATTTGATATTTACGACTCAATGAGTTTCAATGTGGTTGTTTATGGGATCATTGGCAACTTATGTCTCTCCCTTCTTATCAACCATTGACTGGCTGTAAATCCTTAGTGGGGTATGGCCTCCTCATTCTCTCTCCTCCCTCCATGATGGTGCTGATGGGCTCAATTTCCAGCAGGTAGCGGTGAGTTCAAGAATTCAACAGCCATGTAACTCCTGAAAGTCAACACTCCACATCACCCACTACCCGCCCACCCGCAGCTCTTACATTCTTTCTGACCCTTCTTTCAGGCTGGTTCCTGAGCCTTGGAGGGGTGACACCGACGTCCCTTTACAGCTGGGCACTCAACAGTCATTCATTCTCAGTACTTGACCAGTTATCTGTCTCGGCAGTCACCTTCTTTGTGAGCACTGCACAAAGAAGCTTCTCTGAGGAAAACTGATTGTAGAGCCAAACTATAAACATGGACTCTTAGAAGGAGATTGATGGGCACATCACATCCAATCAGCAAGATAGCAGTTGTAGCTTCCTTAGGGCCTACGATGTGCCCCAGCCACAGCCTTGTAATTGGCTTACAAAACCAGCTGTGTAATCCCTCTCGTGGAACAGGGATCAAATCTTCTTTATATAATGTCTTAATTATTGTCTCTGATAAGCAGTCTTAACTCAGATTTTTTTACTAATTTATTTAGTTACTTTATGTCCCAAACCCAGTCCTCTTCTCCTCCCAGTTCCCCCCTCACAAGTCCTTCCCCTTTCACCTCTTTTCTCCTCTGAGAAGGAGGAGACCCCTGGGTACCTACCCACCCCAGCACATTAACTTCCTACAGGACTAGGCACATCTCCCCCACTAAGACCAGACAAAGAGGCCTAGTTAGGGGAACATGATCCACAGGCAGGCAACAGAGTCAGAGGGAGTCCCTGCTCCAGTTCTTGAGGGACCTGAATAAAGACTAAACTGTACATCTGATTACATATGTGTGGGAGTTGGGGGTTAGGGCTAGGTCTAGCCCATGTGTGCTCTTTGGTTGGTGGTTCTATCTTTGGGAGCCCCATGGGTCCAAGTTTGTCAACTCTGTTGTTCTTCTTGTGGAGTCCCTGCCCCCTTCAGGTCCCTCAAACCCTTCTCTACTCTTCCACAAGACTCCCCAGGCTCTGTCTAATGTTTGGCTGTGAGTCTCTGCATCTGTTTTAGTCAGCTGCTAGGTGGAGCTTCTCAGAGGACAGTTGTGCTAGGTTCCTATCTGCAAGCATAACAGAGGATCATTAATAGTGTCAGGGATTGGTTCTTGCCCATGAGATGGGTCTCAAGTTGGGCAAGTCAGTAGTTGACCATTCCCTCAGTCTCTGCTCCATCTTTGTTTTTGCACTTCTTGTAGGCAGGACAAATTTTGGGTTGAAGGTTTTGTGGGTGGGTTGCTGTCTTTATCCCTCTACTGGAAGTCCTGCCTGACAACAGGGAGTGGCCACTTCATGCTCCATATTCCCTGCTACTAGGAGTCTCATCTAGAGTCACCCTCATAGACTCCCCGGAGCCTCCCCTGCCCAATGTTTCTAGAGATGTCCCCCAACCCCCATTTTCTGTTCACTCTCCAGGCCATCTCTCCCCAGCTCTCTCTATACCTGATCCCCCCCCTCTTCCACTCAGCTCCCAGCCTCCATCCACCTCAGATGACTATTTTCCTTCTGAGTGAGATGCAAGCATCCTTCATTGGGTCCTCCTTGTTATTTCTTTGTGTCTATGGGTTGTAGCATGGTTATCCTGTACTTTATGGCTAATATCCACTTACATGAGTATATACATGCATGTCCTTTTGGGTCTGGGTTACCTCACTCAGGATGATACTTTCTAGTTTCATCCATTTGCCGGCAAATTTTATGATGTCCTTGTTCTTAACGGCTGAGTAGTGTCCCATTGTTTTAGTGAGACACACATTTTGGTTCTAAGAGTAATTAAGAGGATGATGCTTCATGAGGCTGGGTTCCTGAAAGTGTCAAAAGTTTTCCCACCGAGCTGCCTTAGACTCAGTTCTCTAGTCTTCTCCTCGAGGCTTTGTTGCCCTGCTAATTAAAGTCAAAGTCTACGATTGTCCGGATAGCCTTCTGGACTTGGCACCAAATGGAGGATTTCCCTCACTAGCACGGCTTGCCTTCTCTGACCTGAACCCTACATGCCTCTCTCTGCAGAATGTCACGAAACCTTAGATTACAAATTCAGCTCAGCTAGCACCTGAGATTCCCAGAACACCTCTCTACGCGCTAACACGGCATCTCAGCACCTTAAGCCTTCAGTCAATGGCATTTGTCTACAAGGATATTTCTGTCTCCCCACACTGGTCCTGGTGTGTTGTCATTACTGTACATAATTAAAGGGCTTCTGAATCTTTGCTCCATTTGCTCTCCTGGACCAATATCAGTTGATAATTTTGGGGCCAAGGAGGGTCACAAGGCTTAATGAATGAATCCTTAAAAATGTGCTTTCTGTTACCAATGGACAAACGTGACACATCATACTTAGCCTTACAATAATAAAAAGAACCTGTTGAATAACTATTGAGAAAAGCAAACCTAAAGGCTAAAACAGATCACAAGAATCAAACATTAACTAATTAACTCTGTACTGGGCATGTTGCTAGGCACTGTTGATCCAGAACAGATGGGACTAGTCTGGTGTTTGCAAATGCTGAAGGGCGAATGCTGAAGCATTGACAAAGGCCAACAGGCTGCCTTTTAAAATGATTACGGAAATATTGGCAATTTTCATTTCCTAGTAATTGAGATAAATAATAACAGAGGTGGCTATATTTATATAATTACATAGATTTTGTAAAGTGCAGTAAAATACTCCCTGTGCTTTTAAAGGTAAATAGCACTGGGTAAGAACTATCTACTCTTTAAATTCCTCTCTCTCTCTCTCTCTCTCTCTCTCTCTCTCTCTCTCTCTCTCTCTCTCTCTCTCTCTCTCTCTCTCTCTGTGTGTGTTTAATGTGTGCCAGTATGGATGTGCTTGAGCCACAGTACAACTCGGAGTGCCCGACCTTCCCTTTCACCTTGTTCATTGCTCTGTGTGCCAAGATGGCTGGCCTGAGGGCTCCTGTTGCCTCTGCTTCCCATCTCATAGATGTCTGGAGCATCCCACCATTACAGATGCATGCTCCTGAACATTGATTCTAGGGCTCTGAACTCAGGCCTTCCTGCTCATCTGACAAGGATGGTACTCAGCGAGCAGTTGCCCCTCTCGGAGGAGCGGGGGACTCTGTAGTTCACCTTGGGCACGTGATTCTAACATGTTTGCCATTAGACCTGAATCTTGTATGACTCTCTTCTCTCTCTCTCTCTCTCTCTCTCTCTCTCTCTCTCTCTCTCTCTCTCTCTTTCTCTCTCCCTCCCTCTCTTCCTCCCTCCCTCCCCCCCCTCTTCCTCTCTTCTAGATATAGAATTTTGGATTAGTAAGTTACCTTTTATCTTTAAGTACTTACTTCATTATTAGGTAGTAACTCCATCCATTGTTGATCATTCAAGTCATTGTTTCTCTCTGTGTAATGTGTTGTTATTTTTTGGTAGGTTTTTTTGTTTTTGTTTTTTGTTTTTTTGTTTTTTTGGTTTTTTTTTGAGATTTTTACGATTAGTTTTGTTCTGTACTAGTCTGGCCACTGTGTTAATGAGTGTGGTTTCTTTCTTATACTGATCTCAGCTTGTGTTTCTTCAAGTCTCTGGAAAATGTGCATTTTTGGTTTTCACCAAGTTGGGAAGTATCTGGCTGTTGTTCACATCCTTTCTCTGCTCCTGAACTAACACTGTTCACAGCTACACTAGCCTCATTAGTAATGTCCTACACATCTGTCCCCCTACAGCTGGTCCCGGTGTGTCATTGTTAATGTACGTACTTACACGGCTTCCGAGTCTCTGTTCTATTTGCCCTCATGGACCAACATCTAAAGCTTATTTTCCCCCTATTTATTTATTTATTTATTTTCACATTTTAGAATTGTCTACAATTTATTAATTTATTTTTTCTTCCTTAAATTTTCTGTTTATAGTTCCATTAATCAAAAAATTCATATATTACGTTATTATGTTCTAGAATTTTTATGGTTTATGGACGTTAAGGTTTCATATGTTTATTTACTGTAAGCTTAGTTTTTTCTTATATCCATGATTGTGATTATAATAGCTCCTTTATAATTTTTTATTCTGATATTTCAGGTCATTCTGGGAATGGTCTTTATTTGTTGCATCTTTTCTTTTTTTTTTCCTTTTCTTGGATATTTTATTTACATTTCAGATGTAATCTCCTTTCCTGATTTCCCTCCCACCCATGAAATCCCTATCCCATCCCCCCCTCTTTCTGCTTCTATGAGGATGTGCCCCTGCCCACCCGCCCACTCCCACCTCCCCGCCCACGAATTCCCTGGCCCTGGGCATCCAGCCTTCACAAGACAAAGGACTTCCTCACCCACCTATGCTGGACAATGCCATCCTCCCCTACATATACATCTGTAGCAATGGGCCCTCCCTATGTGCTCCCAGGCTGGTGGTTTAGATCCTGGGAGCTCTGGTTGGTTGGTATTGTTGCTCTCCCCATGGGGCCACAAACACCTTCAGCTCCTTCAATTTTCTCTCTAACTTCTCCATTGGTCAGTTCAGTGGTTAGCTATGAGCATCTGCCTTTGTATATGCCAAAGTCTGGCAGACCTCTAAGGAGACAGCTATATCAGGCTCCTGTCAGCATGTACTTCCTGGCATCCACATCAGTGTCTACCTTTGGTGACTGCACATGGGATAGATACCCAGGTGGGACAGTCTCCAGACAACACCCCCTTCAGTTTCTGTCCTACATTTTGTCTCCATATTTGCTCTCATGAGTATTTTGTTACTCCTTCTAAGAAGGACTGAAGCACCCACACTTTGGCCTTACTTCTTTATGAGCTTCACGTGGTCTGTGAGTTGTATCTCCGGTATTCTGACCTTTTGGGCTAATATCCACTTCAGGTATAGGCCTTGAATTCCTAATCTTTCCAAGACTTTTATCATGAAGGGATGTTGAATTTTCTCAAATGTTTTCTCAGCACCTAGTGAGATGATCATGTGGGTTTTATTTCTATGAGTTTGTTTATGTAGTGGATGATATTGATGGATTTCCGTATATTAACCATCCCTGCATTCCTGGAATAAAGCCTATTTGATCATGATGGATGATGGTTTTGATGTGTTCTTCGGTTCAGTTTGTGAGAATTTTATTGAGTATTTTTGCATCAATATTTATAAGAGAGATTTGTCTGAAGTTTTCTTTCTTTGTTGTGTCTTTGTGTAGTTTAGGTATGAGTGTAATTGTGGCTTCATAGAACGAATTGGGTTGTTTTTCTTCTGTTTCTATTTTGTGAAATAGATTGAAGAGAATTGGTATTACATCTTCCTTGAAGGTCTGATAAAATTCTGCACTAAAATCATCTGGTCCTGGGCTTTTTTTGCTGGGGAGACTTTTAATGACTGCTGCTATTTCTTTAGGGGTTATGGGACTGTTTAGATGGTTTATCTGATTCTGATTTAACTTTGGTACCTTATATCTGTCTAGAAAATTTTATATTTCATCCAGATTTTCCAGTTTTGTTGAGTATAGGCTGTTGTAGTAGGATCTGATGACTTTTTTAATTTCCTCAGGTTTTGTCATTATGTCTCCTTTTCAGTTCTGATTTTTTAAAATTTGGATACTGTCTTTCTGCCCTCTGGTTAATCTGGCTAAGGATTTATCTATCTTGTCGATTTTCTCAAAGAACCAGCTCCTGGTTTTGTTGATACTTTGTATACTTCTTTTTGTTTCTACTTGGTTGATTTTAGTCCTGATTATTTCCTGCCCTCTACTCCTCTTGGGTGTATTTGCTGCTCTTTGTTCTAGAGCTTTCAGGTGAGCTGTCAAGTTGCTAGTGTATGCTCTCTCCAGTTTCTTTTTGTTGGCACTTAGAGCTATGAGTTTTCCCCTTAGCACTGCTTTCATTGTGTCCCATAAGTTTTGGTATAATGAGCCTTCATTTTCATTAAATTCTAAAAAGTCTTTAATTTCTTTCTTTATTTCTTCCTTGACCAAGTCATCATTGAGTAGAGCATTGTTCAGTTTCCACGTGTACATGGGCTTTCCATTGTTTTTATTATTATTGAAGACCACCCTTAGTCTGTGGTGATCTGATAGGATGCAAGGGATTGTTTCAATCTTTTTGATTCTGTTGAGGCCTATTTTGTGACCAATTATATGGTCTATTTTGGAGAAGGTACAATGAGGTGCTGAGAAAAAGGTATATTCTTTTGTTTTAGTATGAAATGTTCTATAGATATCTGTTAAATCCATTTGGTTCATAATTTCTTTTAATTTCACTGTGTCTTTGTTTAGCTTCTGTTTCCATGATTTGTCTATTGCTGAGACTAGGGTGTTGAAATCCACCACTATTATTGTGTGAGATACAATGTGTGTTTTGAGCTTTAGTAAAGTTTCTTTTATGAATGTGGGTGTCCTTGCATTTGGAGCATAGATGCTCAGAATTGAGAGTTCATCTTGGTAGATTTTTCCTTTGACAAGTATGAAGTTTCCTTCCTTATCTTCTTTGATAACTTTTGGTTGAAATTCGATTTTATTTGAAATTATAATGGCTACTCCAGCTTGTTTCTTGGGAACATATGCTTGGAAATTCATTTTCTAGCCCTTTACTCTGAGGTAGTGTCTGTCTTTGATACTGTGGTGTGTTTCCTGTATGCAGCAAAATTCTGAGTCCTGTTTACATATCCAGTCTAAGTCTTTTTATTGGGGATTTGAGTCCATTGATTTTAAGAGATATTAAGGAAAAGTGATTGTTTCTTCCTGTTATTTTTGTTATTTGAGGTGGAATTATGTTTGTGCAGCTATATTCTTTTGGGTTTGTTGGAAGATTACTTTCTTGCTTTTTCTAGGTTGTAGTTTCTCTCCGTGTGTTGGAGTTTTCCCTCTATTATTCTTTGTAGTGCTGGATTTGTGGAAAGATATTGTGTGAACTTGGTTTTGTCATGGAATACCTTGGTTTCTCCATCTATAGTGATTGATAGTTTTGCTGGATGTAGTAGTCTGTGCTGACATTTGTGTTCTCTTAGGGTCTGTATGATATCAGTCCTGGATCTTCTGGCTTTGATGGCCTCTGGTGAGAAGTCTGGTGTAATTCTTACAGGTCTGCCTTTATATGTTACTTCACCTTTTTCCTTTACTGCTTTTAGTATTTTTCCTTTGTTTTGTGCATTTGATGTTTTGATTATTATGTGATGGGAAGAATTTCTTTTCTGGTCTAGTCTATTTGGAGTTCTGTAGGCTTCCTGTATGTTCATGGGCATCTCTTTCTTTAGGTTAGGGAAATTGTTTTTCTATACTTTTGTTGAAGATATTTACTGACCCTGTAAGTTGGGAATCTTTACTGTCATCTATACCTATCATCCTTAAGTTTCATCTTCTCATTGTGTCCTGGATTTCCTGAATGTTTTGTGTTAGGAGCTTTTTGCATTTTGCATTTTCTTTGATAGTTGTGTCAATGTTTTCCATGGTATCTTCTGCCCCTGAGATTCTCTATTCTGTTTCTTTTATTCTGTTGGTAATTCTTGCTTCCATCTATGACTCATGATCTCTTTCCTAGATTTTCTATGTCTAGGGTATTCTCCCTTTGTGATTTCTTTATTGTTTCTACTTCCATTTCTAGATCCTGGATAGTTTTGTTTAATTCCTTTACCTGTTTAGTTGAGTTTTCTTGCAATTCTTTAAGGAATTTTTGTGTTTCTTTCTTTAAGGGCTTCTACCTGTTTACCTGTGTTCTCCTGTATTTCTTTAAGGGAATTATTTACGTCCTTCTTAAAGTCCTCTATCATCACTTTGAAAAGTGATTTTAAATCTAAATGCTGCTTTTCTGGTGTGATGGGGTGTCCAGGACTTGCTATGGTGGGAGAACTGGGTTCTGATGCTGCCATGTAACTTTGGTTTCTGTGGCTTATGTTCTTGTGCTTGCCTTTCGTCATCTGGTTAACTCACTGTCTCTGACTGGAGCCTGTCTTTCCAGTTATCTTGCTTGTGTTAGAATTTTTCAGAGTCCAGATGTCTCTGTGATCCTGTGATCCTGAGCTCCTGGGTGGAAGAGCTCATGTGACTCAAGCTTCCTCTGGGATCCTGAAATCCTGCTGCTCTGAGTGCAGTGATTTTTCTAGGATGGCTTGGGGTATGGTGTCTTCATTGGAGCACACCAGCCAGGTGCCAAAAGGAACAAGGAAGGGGCAGAAGGGGAGTGGTATTCCGGTGGGGTGGGGTTTGGGTGGCCGGAGGGTCCTGAGTGACCCAGGCTCCCAGCTGTGGCTCTGGGATATAGGGTGCAGGAAGGTTCTTACCTGAAGCTCTGATTGTAGTGGCTCCTCTAGGATAGCACAGGATATGGTGTTTTCATGGGAACAGACTAGCTAGATGTCTACCCCAGCCAAAATGATCAAGTAAGGGCTGTTGCATCTTTTCTTGTGAATGGGACAAATTTTTTATGTTTCCTTGTATATATACACTAATTTTTAAATGTGTCTTGCCTTTATGAATAATCTCTTTCAGAGCATCTCTTTTATTTTGAAAATCTTAATTATATTTCTTCGTTTCATGTGTGCATGGAGGCAGGGCATGTGTCTGGGGTCAGAGGATAACTTGTAGAGGTGGGTGCTCTCCTTCCATCCGGTCTGTCCTGGGGATTGAATTTAGGCTTGGTGGTAAGCGTCTTTACCTGCTGAGTCATCTTTGCTGCCCCAAATACCATGCTCTCTTGATTCTGTGTGCTCCTCATAGAAGTTTATTTTCCTTTTGACAGGCATCTTGCACTTTAAGCATTGAACAGTCAGTAATGTTTATCTTTAGGTGGGTTGCTTGGAGCATGTTCTTCAAATATGTGATTCAGAAGCAGTCCAAGTGCAGTCAGCGCAATGGAGCTCCTGCCCGTTGGTGCTCTCATTTCCAGGACACGCCCCCTCCCTTTTGAGAAGCTCCAGACACAGCGCATTTTGTCACTTGGGCCTTAAAGCCACCAAGACTGTAGATTTTCTAGATGTTTATCTGTTTAAGATTTCTATTTGTGCTTTGAATTTTTATTTGTGTGTGTGGTGTGTATTATGTGTGTACTTGTCAGTGCATGTGTTTACATATTTGTGTGGAGGACCCAGGTTTCTTTTGGGCATCTTTCTTTGACCTCGTTCTAGGGTCTCTCATTGAACTGCTTGTTGATTTCACCAGTCCAGGTGGCCCATGAGCATTGTGGGTCTGCCTGTCTCTGAGCACCCTCAGCTTTATTTGCAAGAGTCTGCCCTCCCCACGTTTACATAGGCTCTGGGAGTCTGCACTTAGCTCCTAGTGCTTCAGCAGCATGCACATTTTCAGCATAAGCATCACCCCCAGCTCTCTCTGGGGTCTCTGTGCTGTTTCTTGTTTTGAAAGTCAACATCTTCTTGTTGTTGGTTTTGCTATCATCAAGTGCTTTGAGGTATTTCCTGAACAGCTCATAGTGGTTATTTGTGAGAATTGTACAGTAGCCATAATTGCATTTTTATTCATTTTAGCATTTTCTGTAATATTTGCTAATCTTATTATAATATTACCCTAAACATCTCATTTAAACGGTTCTTGGTTAGCCATTAATTCTCTTATGTGCACATATTTAACCATCATATGATGATAGAACACTGAAAAGCCTGTTAGGTTGCTGGCAGATACTAGCAGATGAAGGGCATTTAGGATGCAGTCCTCCTTCAGAGTCTGCAGGTTGAAAAACCAGGAACCAAGACTGCAGAACTCAGACAACTAGTCAAAAGGACGGGATCTGAGGTGGATCCCTATACCTGGATGAAACTCAGCAAAAGACCATCAGAGTACCTTCTGTCTGGAGACTTTCAATAACGAGCAAAGACACACTACTGTTCTCTATCCCTTAATCAATCCAAAAGGAGATTTCAAATCACTTGGACAGGAAAATCACATCCTGCAAGTTCTTTGTTGTAGAAACAACAAGAAATAGTGTAGGCTTACATAAAAACGTGGATTACCATAATGCTGTCTCTGACTGTTGGCCATCTCACCCCTAGGAAGTGTTGCCAGTGCAGTGGCCCTGCTGCCCAGTCCAACCATCACCCCGGAGGCTGCCTGGCTTTACTCTGTAGTAATTGCTTCCTGTCTTCTGTGCGTTGTTCTGTGTGCTCTAAACTTTTTCCCCTGGAGATCACAGAAGAGCTGAGGAGAAGGCTGGGGGAGGCCCCATAATACCACTTTCCCAGAGTATAGGCAATCCCGTTGGGCATCTCAGTTTTTCACCTCAAGTCCTTACTTCCTATGGGGCCATGCAGTCTTTATATGTTGAGTAGGTTAAGGTTACTGTGAGAAGCCTAGAGCTGACACTGTTATATGCGCTTTAAAATTATTAAATTGTTTATTTGATCATAATATAAATTAACAATTTCTGTCCAAGTGATTTCAGCCTTGGCATTACCCAGAACTAACAATACAATGAGCCATATTCTTAAGTAAGCGGTTAGATCCTAGTTAGAGGCTTTGCCTAGTTTGCCCACTCTAAAGATGAAAATTTAATATCGAATAAATTATTTTAATCTGTTTATCTCTTGTTTCCTGTGTTATTCACTTATGGCTTATAGCACTTTAAATTTATTTTAAGATTTTAAAGTACTAGGTTTTAAGTCTTTTCTTGGTAACTCTGTATATATAAAAGGCCTTTTGAGATTTAGGAAAGTGGAGGCTAAAGAAGCGGCTCATCCCCTTGGAAATGCTGCCACTAAACCTGATGTCCCAAGTTTCACTTCTGGGACCCATGTGGTGGAGAGAGAGAACCAAAGCCTGAAAGTCATTCTCACGCCTCCACGCATACCTCCCAACACACACACGCACATGCACGCGAACACGGCACGCCTGCAATGCAATTTTTAAAATAGAGAAAGAGAATAATGGACAATGGTCTTACTAAAGGATACCCACATATGTCTTAATCTCCATGGATGAACTCCTCTTAGAATGATGCCTTGCAAACTTTAGCTGGTATCAGGATTACCTGGACAGCCACCGAAATAGACTGATAGTGTTACCATCGGAGACCAGTGTGTGGCCTGAGCTTTGATGTCTGAAATCCCCAGGTGCAGGTGATGCTGAAGAACCACCCCTCTAAGTTCTAAAGAACAGCTGTAAGCACCACCTTCAAAGTAACCACTAGAGGGCGACAGAATCACAGAGAAATTGGATGCACTGCTTTTCTTTCAGTCTTTTCCCTCCTGCTAACTTGTTACTTCCACAAGCCACGAGACTGTTAAACTACACACCGATGTCTTAGCTTGTTGCTCACTCCCAAAGTAGTGTAGAGCAGAGTTTGTGTTTGCGACTCTGGGAGTCAGTGGTAATAACGCGTCTCAGTCTGGTCAATGCCTATTACATGCCTACAATAAAGTCAAACATGGACTTTTCTGGATAACATTTGTACATCTACTTAGTAGTCTTTAAGAGCCAACAGAAACTATTTGCTGTTTCTAAAAATACTCTATTATGATATTATATCTATTTTATTAAGAAGAAAATTACATATGAGTTGTGTGGTATGCATTGTTTTAAAATATGTGCCTTTCATTTTGTGAAAATAAAGCTGAAACATGTTTTAAAACATTGACTTTTATGTATAAGGAACCCAAGTGTACAGAGGTTAAATATTGCAGAATATAGTGAGCTTTATAGCACTTGAATAGCAGAAAAGATAAGAGACACTGAAAGATGTCTGCTAGAATGTCAAATGTTCATTTTGTCTGGTCTGGGGTAGAAACTCTAAGCTATCTTACTGATGCTGTACTCTTTTAAGAATCTCTTCTGGTGGATAACGTTAAACACATGTGCTGGGTTATATTGACTATCAACTTAACAGGATCTCGTGTCATCTGGGGGACAAGTGTCTGGGCACATATGCAGGAGATATTATTCAGGGATAAGTATCTGGGCACATATGCAGGGGTTCTTCTATATTAGACTGATTGTGTGGGAAGACTCCTCTATTTCCTGGACAGAGTTAAAAGGATAAAGCAAACTGACTCTCGGTACTCAGGGATCTCTGCTTCCTGACTGTGGGTGCAAGTGAGCACTGCCTCCTGTTCTGATGCCCAGCCTTCCATGGACTGTGCTCTTGGGAGTTGTAAGTCAAATAAACACTTCCCCTTTGTCAGTTTGGTTGCAGCAATGAAACAAGCAACTAATACAACACCCTGTCAACTAGTGACTTGACTAGCAGTTACTCTCAAGTGTATTATAGAACTCAACATTTTAATTAGCATATATTGGTTGTATCTAACAGTGAGTTTCATGGTGATAACTTATGCATGTACATATTCCCCCCTTACCCTGACTGGTCTTCCTTCCATGCCTGTAGACCTTCCTCTTTTCACCTAGCCCTCCCACATTCATGTCTTCCTCCCCTTTTATATACACAATTACCTTTATTCCATAATGAGTAATACATTGAGAAAGCAGACTGTGTGTGCCAGTTCTTGCAAATACCATGACAATAACTATTATATGATTGTTGTTAGATGTGTTAACTGAGTGGGAATTTTGTCAGTGCTGTTCACAGGTAGAACACAGTAACCCTTGAGATATGAAGGATTCTGAAGACAGCGGTAACATTCGGATTCTGGAAAAGATGGGAATCCTTCACTTCGAATGGCCTGTGTACTGACTGGTCTCACGCCTCACATCATGACCAGTTTAAGGTTCCCCCTTGTTCTAGCTCTTACACACTGCTTGTTCGCATTAGCTCCCAAACTTTACCTGGGTTCTTCTGTATTACCACAGGCCCAGGTTCAGGATTCTCTCTCTCTCTCTCTCTGTGTTGAAAGAAGCCCTCAGCTCTTTCTTTGCTGCTTGATGCATAACTTCCTAGTTTGTCCCTCTGCCATGATACCTGTCTCAGCCAGAGTCTCCTGTGGCCAGCACGCTGCTGGGAAGCTGCTCATTGCTGCCCTGCTTGTGGGATGTTGTTCATTGCTGCCCTGCTTGGACACCATCCATCGCTGGTTCTCACACCGTGAGCTGCCACGGCAAGTTTATAAACAAAGAGATAAAGACTGTTAATTGAAGGCTTCTCGAGTTGTTAGTCAACCCAGCTTTTGGAGCAGCCGGTGGCGACGACAAAGCTACATGGCACAGGACTCAGAGTGGCCCTGGAATGAAGCTAATGAAAAGGCTTCTTGTAAGACCCAGGGGCAGAGCTGAGCAGCAGTGTGCTTGCGTGTTACGTCTTTCGGTAAAATAGCCCAGCCTAAGGCATTTTACCACAAGGTCTAGTGGAAGCTGACTTTCTACCCTGTTCACTTCTGTCACGTGGCATTGGGAAACCAGGGGTTCTGAGGAGCATTGTTTAAAGGAGGCTGCTGTGGGGATACACTTAGCTGGGGCCACACTGGAAAACATTCGTGTAATATTTAGACATGTCTGTACGGTGCTAAGTCCATGCAAGCCTTTTATTGAAGGACAAGCCACTGGGTGCTGTCCTATATCCATGGAGCCAGCAGACCTGACTGTCAGGAAACGGCAGCAGAGGGAGGGCCATGGCAGGAAAACATCCTCAGCCTCCAAACTACCTCTCCTGTCCTGTCCTTTCCTTTCATTTCCTTTCATTTCTTTTTCCTCCCCTCCCTCTCCTTCCCTTTCCTTCTCCTCCACCTCCATCCCTCCCTCCCCTCCTCCCTCCCTCCTTCCCTTTTTTCCTCCCTTCCTGATCCAGTACAGTTTTATTAGGATTGCTTACACATGCATGGATGAGGATATAGAAGTCTGATATATGACATATAGGAGTATGGTCACCTTAACTGCATAGAAACCCTCAGGGAGGGGAAAGGCCCTCTGAGGTCCTTCCCAATATGATAGGATATTGGTAGACTACTGTGAGCTGGAGAGTGCACGAGCTTTGTCATGCTTGGAAGTCAGCTTGAACACCAATTTCCATCTTCCTCTGGCTCTTAGTATTTTTTGCTCCATCTTTGGCCATGTTCCCTAGAGCCCGGAGTGGATAGTATAGATATCTCATGTATGGCTGAGCAGTCAATAGTTGTTATCACCACTGTGACCAGGTTAACCACTGGAAGAAGCTTCTTTGAGAAAAGCTCTATCAATCTCTGGTCTATTAATATTAATAGACATGGCCACCGAACCTCAAGCTCAGTTCTAGTTTGACTTCTGTATGTCATGCAACCAGGGCCTATGGTGTCTCTAGCAATAGGGTCCTAAGAACTAGTTATGGTGGAAATGCAAAAGAAACTGCATTTGTTTGAGAGCCCAGGACCGTCCTCACCAACGACTTGTAGGGAAGCCGCTCGCCCATGGTACTGAGATTTTCATCTAATAGCCAAGGCTCCTGGAAACACTTTATCTACCCATGGAGGGCACCCCCATTCCAACTTTTTTTTTTTTAAAAAAAATAATTTTTATTAGCTTACCAAAACCCAAGTTCAACTCTTGGAGTGGTTATAGTAGCAGCAATAATCGCATTACTGCTGTGAAAAGCTTCTGAGATACTACACGCAGTGATATTTTGAGAATCCTTAATCGTCCTCCAAAATTTATACTTTTAAGTTTTTTTTTCCTTCAGTATACAGTATTTCTGAGCATGGTTTTGATGTCATGTTATATACGTATAAAACTTATGTATGAAATAATAATCATATGAAAATTGGAAATACAATGACAAGTTTAATACTTTTACATAAACACATTAGTTTTCACTGGAATGCTGCATGCTGCATTTTTCCTGACATGTGGAAAATGTAGTATACCGATATTTTTTTTTTTTTTTTTTTTTTTTTGAGAAATGTTCTTTCTATGTAGACCAGGCTGACTCCAATTCAGAGACCAGCTTACCTCTGTCTTCCAAATGCTGAGATTGAAAACATGTGCCACCATGCCTAGCTTACAGGACTACTAAGAAAGCAGTCCACAATGAATGAGCCAATGAAGGAAGCTTAGATGCCAAGTTAGTTCCTGGCACTTGAAGGATTCACGAATATTTGTGGTGTACGTATGTACGCAGATACTTAGATGCCTAGCAGACTTCTTTCAATGTATAGTGAGACAGTTATTTTTATTACATTTTTTTTTCTGGACCATAGGTTTCTGGAGTAATGGTCTCTCTAAGATTATTCACTGGGAAATGCTCACCTAGAAAAGTCCAATTTACATTTTATTTTGTATCTGGCTGTGTGTTTGTAAACTCGAGGATAGCCCCCTTGAGTAAGGGATTATAATTCCACATCTCTCAGCTTTGCATAGTGTGTACAGGTGTGGGACCGTGAAAGGTAGCTTCTTTCTTGGTTGAGCTAAGATGCCCTGACCCGGGCACCAGGACCCTGTCTGTCACTAGCTGCAGCCCTCCATAGATTTGTGGCCATCAGTCATGTAAAGGCAATGCCCCAGGCCCTTCCACAGGTAGAGGACGTGACCTGTGGTCACGTAGGCTCAAGGCAGATCTCTATTTTAGTGAGGTACCTAAAAGCCTGGAGGACTTAGCCAATAAACTCTCCTTCACAGGCGTTTCTCCCTGCAAAGGTATTTAACCTCAGGCCCACCCTGAGAAGTGGGGTATGGTCTTACTCATCTACTTTCCGCCATGACAATAAATGCCTTAGCATGGACTACCTCTTTTCATCTGGATCTGCCATGGAGAGCCATGGAGAAGGCCTTCGCCTATAGAGCTGCTGTCTAATCTCTCATAGAAGGCTTCTTGGTGCTCTAAGCCATGGCTGCCACCAAGCCCAAGCCACAACCAAGCCTGAGAGCTCAAGCCCACCGCTTCGGTCAAGCCAAGGACTCTCCCTGCGGGACCAGCCGGAGCTCCCCTCTTATCCCCTCTGGCCCTGGCCCTAGATCCAGCCCCGCCCCCAACTCCCTTCTCGGCTCTTCAGTGGCTCCCAGCAGCGCTTGGGTGTCTGAAAGCCTGAGAATCAGATGCGCCTCCCACCCACCCCGCAGCCTTGTTGCAGGCCTGGGGACCCCCAGCCAGTTCCTGCTGTCCCACGCCTCAGACTCTGCTTCCCCACCCCCGAGAGTGGACAAGTGTTCTGGGGCTGCCCAACACCCACCCTGTGACAATGTGGGGTAAGCGCCATCAAAACTCCCTGAGTCCCTGTGGCGGAGCTGACGCGGGACCCCCAAAACCCTACATACAGGGTTGTCTATTAGTAGTAGGAAGCTGTTAGTCTTTTTGAATCCTTAGAGAAGTGAATATGGGCTCAGTTGGTAAAGCACTTGCTTGGCATGAGCAAAGCCCCGTGTTTAACACCCAACACTATATAAATGGGTGTGGTGAAACATACCTGTGATCCAGAACTCAAAAGTGGAGAAATGAGGCTAAGAAGTTCAAGATTAACCATGAATACGTCGTGAATTTGAAGCAAGTCTAGGCGACATGAAGCTCTCAAAAACAAAAACAAAAGCAAAACCAAAACCAAAACCAAATATAAAACAAAACAACGACAAAACCGTAATGTGGTGTATTTGATTTTGAGGTTGCTGTGGTTAAACACTGGCCGAAAACAACTTGGGGGAAGAAAGAATTTACTTCCCTTGCAATTCATAGTCCTTCATTGAAAGAAGCCGAGGCAGGAACTCAAAGCAGGAGCTTGAAGCAGAGGCGACAGAGGAACTTACTGGTTTTCTTCTCCTGGTTTGTGCTTCGCCAGAATTCTTGGCAACAAACATCATCTGCTCAGGGATACCACCACCCACAGTAGGCGGGGCTTTCCTACGTCAATCAAGAGTCCAGAAAGAATCCCCAGGGATGTTGCCACAGGCTAATCAGATGGAGGCAAGTCTTCAGTTTAGATCCCCCTTCTAAGTTTGTGTAGGGTTGACAGGACTTATGACAGGGGCAATGAATTAGTCTATCCGTGTTTTCCTAAGGACTGAGCATAGTATTCAAGTTGGTATTAGAATGTCATAATAAATGCTGGTTGCTTAACTAATAGGCTACTACTCCAGAGAATGATTTGTGTTTTCTTGGTGACTGGTAGATTAAAAACTGGTTTTTTAAAGAACTGTTGGTGCCATAACATTTTTGACATTCTTCAAGAATATGAAAATGGATTTTGTTCTTTTCCTAAGTTAGCTTTATCAGCATGTAAGTCATGCCCGCCTTGACCTTTTTCTGAACCTCAGCCATCTCTGCAGTCAATCTGCCACAATTTGCCACCTCGGAAAGAAACCCTAAGCATTAACTATCATGTCTGAGATGGTTAATTTTACATGCCAGCATAGCCTAGACCATCAGGGACACGTGACCAAACATTATTACTATTTTTAAGAATATTTTTGGACAACATTAACAGTAACTTAAGACACATGATCTCCCTTCTCTTAATATGAACAGGCTGCATCTAATTGACTTGGGGGTTTAGATGGATAGAATATTGATCTCTGTTAGACAAGAAAACATCCTTGCATCTTTGCTCCCCTCAGTGATGAGTTGTGATTTCTAAGTGTAAATCAAATAAACCGCTTCCTTTCCAAGTTGCTTTTTGGTCACAGTGTTTTTCACACCAGTGAAAAGTGAGCCAGGACAGCTGCCATCACACTATTCATAGATGTACTTGACAACTGTTTATGGGCCTGGTACTATAAAGATTTCTATAACATATACCTTACACTCTCTTGTTTGTGAGAATTCAGGGCCATTCAGGCACCTATTTAATCAGATTTTTTTTTAAGTGTGAGTCTACCCAGATGATGTATAATCAAAGATGCCCTGGAAGACTGTGCTGGTTTGAATGTTTGGTCCATGGGAAGTGGCACTATTAAGAAGCATGACTTTGTTGCAATAGGTGTGGCCTTTTGCCACCATGAGGGTGAGCTTTAGAGCCTCCTCTTGGCTGCCTGTGGAAGACAGAGTCTTCTCCTGGCTGCTTTTGGATCAAGATGTAGAACTCTCAGTAGCTCTAGCATCATGCCTGCCTGGATACTGCCATGCTTCCTGCCATGATGATAATGGATTAAACGTCTAAAACTGTAAGCCAGCTCAAAATAAATGCTGTCTTTAACAATTAACAACTGTTTTTTTAAATTGGATATTTTATTTACATTTCAGATGTGATCCCCTTTCCCCATCCTCCCAGGAACCCCCTATCCCATCTCCCCATCCTCCTGCTTTTATGAGGATGTGCCCCACACTTTCACAACCCACTCCCAGGTCCCCACCCTTGAATTCTCCCACACTGGGGCATCCAGCCTTCACAGGACTAAGGGCCTCCTCTCCCACCTTTGCCATCCTCCCCTACATATACAGCTAGAGCCCTGGGTCCCTCCCTATGTGCTCCCAGGCTGTGGTTTAGACCCTGGGAGCTCTGGCTGGTTGGAATTGTTGCTCTCCTTGTGGGGCCTCAAACCCCTTCAGTTCCTTCAGTCTTCTCTCTAACTTCTCCATTGGGAACCCCATGATCAGTTCAATGGTTAGCTGTGGGCATCCACCTCTGTATATGTCAGGCTCTGGCAGACCTTTAAGAAGACAGCTATATTAGGCTCCTGTCAGCCTGCACTTCCTGGCATCCACATCAGTGTCTACCTTTGGTGACTGCACATGGGATGGATACCCAGGTGGAACTGTCTTCAGATGACCCCTCTTTTAGTTTCTGTCCCACACTTTGTCTCCATATTTGCTCCCATGAGTATTTTGTTACTCTTTCTAAGAAGGACCAAAGCACCCACACTTTGGTCTTCCTTCTTCATGAGCTTCATGTGGTCTGTGAGTTGTACCTTGGGAATTTCGAGCTTTTGGGCTAATATCCACTTATCAGTGAGTGCATACCATGTGTGTTCTTTTGTGATTGGGTTACCTCACTCAGGATGATATTTTCTAGTTCCATCCATTTGCCTAAGAATTTCTCAAATTCATTATAATATATTTTATTTGTGCTGATTACTCAGGTGTGGCTGTTTTCCCTAAGATAAAATGATCAAATATTGAGAACGCCCTGACTAGCTATAATATGCAAATGCATCTTTTCATTAAGTACCCTTTCCTCTCCCTTTGAGTGACTGGTAGTATGAGGACTTCAGGAAAACTTTCAAAAGCCTTTTGTTTTGTTTATTTTGGTTTAGAGTTTGAATCTCATGTAGCCCAGGCTTGCTTTGGACTTGCTGTGTAGTAGAGGATAACCTTGAAGTCTGGATTCTCCTGTTTACGCTGACCAACATGCTGGCTTACTCCATGTGCCAAAAGTCTGTAGAGTAAAATATCCTTGTAGCTTTGTGTTGAAAATGCATTTTCTACTTTGCAGGAATTTTCTTCTCGACCTTCCTGCATTTGCTATTGAAGAATATATGCTTTTGTTAAAGAAATTTCCCAATAGCTCAGGTTTATGCACTATCCAGCTTCATGCACCTGAAGCATTATTAAGAGTAACTTCTTCAGGAACTGGTAGAATTTTAAAAAGGAAAGGAAGAGGTGTGGAGTGACAGAAATTTAGAAGGAGAAAGATAGAAAAGTGGAAGGAGAAGAGAGAACAAAAAGAAAAAGGAATAATTCTAGGAAAACAGTTCAGTTGTAGATATATGCTGATGAATCATTTTTCACCACGAGAAATGTCTGACTATTGTGTGCTGCATCTTGGCATTTGAATCTAACAGTAAACAGAAAGCAAACGCTTTTCTTCCCCTTTGAAGCTGTGGCAACGATACCTTGCAGAAATATTTCCAGTAAGTTAAATAAAAGCTACTAAGCCATTTCTTCCTGTTTTGACTCCTGTCATCGTATAGAAAAGGGACAGCATTCCGTGGGCTTGTTTTAATTACCATGTTGGTATACACCATAGCATTGCATGGCATTGGTAAGCTCACCTGATGCACCACAAAGACCTCTGATTTATGAACCCATGATTGGGTTTCCAATAAACATTTGTCAAAGTAATGTATTAGTTTCAAACCAAAGTCTTCTTTATTTATTCATATAAAAGAGCACTTAACTTTCAACAAAGAATTGCCTATCTTCAAAATCACTCTATAAAGGAGTCACATTTATGAAGCTGTGTTTCTAGCAGTGTGAGCAACCAAAGACTGCAGCCCGTTTTAACCCTTTACAGGACTTAATGTTCTAATTGGCGTGGTGTACTTTTATCTTGAAATAATATGTATTTAAAATGATTATCAAGTTACTTCTGACTGAATGGATCCAATGGCCTTTAAAATACGTACTCAGCCATTGAAGGCCGGCATTGGTCAGTAGCTATTTCAAGTCTTTTAGGACAACAGATGTTTGTCGTTCTTCTGTTTACTTTTAAGACAAACAGAACATACCTTGGCTTGTGGCTACTTTGTAGGGTGGTAAGGCCACTGATAAGGTAATTATTGATCTTTAAGTTAAATATTCAGCTGCTTTAAATGTTTGCTTAACAACTGGCTAATCTTTGTTTCTCATGTAGCAAATGCGACACGTCACTTACTCAGTTGTAAACTCTGCATCTAAGCATCAATCCGGTGCCGGGGCACAACGTGCTTTATGAGATATTATTTTAATGATTAGTAGTTACTAGCATTTTTTTTTGTTCTGAAAGTAATATGTGATTTGCCGTTTAAACCATTTTTAAGTATAGAATTCAATAGCATAATGCTAAATATCACTCTACTACTGCCATTAATGTATTTGCTGGGTGTTTTCAACTGCCGTGAACCAAAGCTATGTCCCCACTGAACAACAGCTTCTCAGTCCCTCTCTAACAGACCCTGGCAACCTCTCCTTGACTTTCTGTCTTTTTTTATTTAACTACTCTGGGTACCTTGTGTAAGTGTAATCATAGAATTGTCTTTTTCTTTCTGACTCATTTCACTTACAGTGCTTTTAAGGCTCACTTACACTGTACCATATGTCAGAGTTTCGTTGCTTTTCCTGGCCCCCTTTCTATTGTATGAGATGCCATGTTTTTATTAAAGTAGATTACTAACTTAACACACCAACAGATGACGGTATTGCTTCTGTCTGTGGAGACTGCTATGAATGTTGGTGTAGGGCCCCACTCTGAGTTCTTTTAGCGATGAATTGTTGGATTGTGTGGTAGTTTTATGTCCAGCATTGTCCTCTGTGCTCACATTTTGGAATACCTCATTTAAAGCTTGATTGAATCATTTTCTCTGTTTTGTGTTTGAGCCTTCTAAAATCTCTCCGTCTCCGTCACTCTCCTTCCCTCCCCACCCCAGCCCACTTTTGATTTTTTGTTTTTGTTTTGTTTTTGATATCGTGGGTTTTTTTTTGTTATTCCAAATGAAATTGAGAATTGCTCTTTCTAACTCTGTGAAAAATTGAGTAGGAATTTTGATGAGGATTGCATTGAATCTGTAGATTGCTTTCGGCAAAGTGGCCATTTTTACTATATTAATCCTGCCCATCCATGAGCATGGGAGATCTTTCCATCTTCTGAGACCTGGTTCAATTTTTTAATTCAGGGACTTGAAGTTCTTGTCATACAGATCTGTCTTGGTTAGATTCACACCAAGGATTTTATATCACTTGTGACTATTGTGAAGGGTCTTATTCCCCTAATTCTTTCTCAGCCTGTTTATCTTTCGAGTAGAGGAAGGCTACTGATTTGTTTGAGTTGATTTTTATATCCAGCCACTTTGCTGAAGTTGTTTATCAGGTTTAGGAGTTTTCTGATGGAAGTTTTGGGTCACTTAAGTATACTATCATATCATTTGCAAATAGTGATATTTTGACTTCTTCCTTTCCTATTTGTATCCCTTTGACCTCCTTTTGTTGTCTAATTGCTCTGACTAAGACTTCCAGTACTATATTGAATAGGTAGGGTGAGAGTGGGCAGCCTTGATGGTCCCCTATTTTAGTGGAATTGCTTCAAGTTTCTCTCCATTTAAGTTTGATGTTGGCTACTGGCTTGCTGTACATTGCTTTTACTATGTTTAGGTATGGGCCTTGAATTCCTGATCTTTCCAAAACTTTTGCCATGAAGGGATGTTGAATTTTGTCAAATGCTTTCAAAGCATCTATTGAGATGATCATGTGGTTTTCTTTTTCTTGAGTTTGTTTATATAGTGGATTACATTGATGGATTTCCGTATATTGATCCATCCCTGCATTACTGGGATAAAGCCTACTTGATCATGATGGATGATTGTTTTGATGTGTTCTTTGATTCCGTTTGCAGGAATCTTATTGAATATTTTTGCACCAATATTTTTACATCAAAGTTTCCTTTCTTTGTCGTGTTTTTGTGTGGTTTAGGTATGAGTGTAACTGTGGCTTCATAGAACAAAAATGGGTTGTGTTCCTTCTGTTTCTATTTTGTGGAACAGTTTGAAGAGAATTGGTATTAAGTCTTCTTGAAAGGTCTGATAGAATTCTGAACTAAAACCATCTGGTTCTGGGCTTTTTTTGGTGGGGAGAATTTTAATGACTGCTGCTATTTCTTTAGGGGTTATGGGACTGTTTAGATGGTTTATCTGCTCCTGATTTAACTTTGGTACCTTATATCTGTCTAGAAAATTGTCCATTTCATCCAGATTTTCCAGTTTTGTTGAGTATAGGCTGATGAAAGTAAAATTAGTTTTTAGAAGGATGCACCCATGGTAAAAAGTGATATCAAATTGAGGGGCAGAAGAGGTGACAGATGAATCAGAAAAAGGTTTGACAGAATAGGATCTGCTCAATGAGGAGAGAGAGGAAAGGAAGCTACTTAAGGAAGGGACAGACTGTAAAGGAAGAAGAGAGTACAGTCCAGGAGTACAGTAGCGTTTGTGGAGAACAGTGTAGTAGAGTTGAGAGGGAGAGTAGAGCAGCACAGAGAGGAAGATGAAGGCAGTTTTACCAAGAGAGTTTTATAAAGACAGATTGAAGAGAGAACAAGCTAGATACAGGTGAAGACAGAATAAGCAAGAGAAAGAGTTAGAAGATTAGGAAAGATTTTTAGTATTAGTTTGAGGCCAATGGAGCAGTTCAGAGGCCAAGAGAAGCCAGATTGAATCAGTCCGCTGGGAGAGGACTTTGAGCCAGAACAGCTGAGTTGAATCAGCTCACTACAGATCACAAAGAACAAGAAAGGGGGAATTTATTCAGCAGCAAGTCTCAGAGGCTGGAAGCATACAAGGCCCCAATGAGACTGTATGGAAGCTAGAAGCTTCCAGGACTAGGCCTAGGTTAGCAGATGGAGGCAGTAAGCCTCAGAGACTATTACAACAGGAGAATAAAATGTACCTTTACAGCATTCCTTCCTTGTAGGTATGCAGCAGCAGTCCTGATGTCGTTACCCAACTACCAGACAAGAAAAGGTAAGTCAGAAATTTCCTTCCTTCCTTCCTTCCTTCCTTCCTTCCTTCCTTCCTTCCTTCCTTCCTTCCTTCTTTCCTTCTTTTTCCTTCCTTCCTTCCTTCCTTCCTTCCTTCCTTCCTCCCTCCCTCCCTCCCTCCCTCCCTCCCTCCCTCTCTCCCTTCCTCCCTTCCTTCCTTCCTTCCTTCCTTTGCTTATTTGATTCATGCATGTGTAGATGCGTGCACATGTGTGTGTGTGTGCATGCCTGTATGCATGCGTATGTATGTGTGCTCATGTATGTAGGCACACATGTGTCACACTGCACATGTGGAGTTCAGAGTACAAAGTTTGGAGTGTCCTTTCATTTGTAAGGCAAAGTGTTTCTTGCTGTTGTGCCTCTGTGACTCACATGCACATGTGAGATTTTAGCCAGTCCTGTTTCCTCTCCCCATTTCACTGTAGGATTGCTGAGTTACAGTGCAAGTCATTGTGTCTGAACTTTTATATTCTAGTGTTTTGTTGTTTTGTTTTTTAAGATTCCAAGAATCAGACCCTGGTCATTAGGCATACACGACAAGTGTATGGACCTACTTGCAAGCCCAGAAAATTTCTTTAGGACTGACTACAAGATAAAAATTATGGAAAGTTAAAGTTTATATACATGCTTTAGGATAGAGAAAATTCTAGTTTGTAGGGCTTGCTCTGAGGAGGAATTATGAACTATTACTTGTGGTGGAAATCAGAAAATCTGTATCTTAATATCATACACAGTAAGTGTACTGTAGTATAATTGTTATTATGTAAAAGGCCTCATGCTATGATTGTTATTCAGAAAACTTCATACCAATGCATACGTCAAAATGAATATTTCATAAAAAATATTGAGAGAATTTTTAGTTTTGGTTGTATGTTAGTTTCTTTTCCTGTTGCTGTAATAGAATACAAGATAAAAGAAACCTAAAGGAAAAGTTTTTATTTTTGCTCATAGTTTGAGAGTATAGTTCATCCATAGTGGGAAGTCTCAGTAACAGGACTACTACACATGACATTAGATCATCCTACATATGACATTATATCATCCTACGTATGACACTTATATCAGCCTTTTGAAGACTCAGGGAACATCATAGATGAGGGTGTGGGAAGAATGGAAGAGGAGAAGGATGGGAAGGAATGCTAGGGACATGGTGTGACTGTTGCGCCCATGGACTCACCTTAGTGGTGGTTGCCTATAAGACCTACTCAATACTGGGCCCATCAACATTGCATAACGGGGTGGTTGCTCAACCTCTGGTGTTTCTGTCGGTTTGAAAGAACTGATATTAGCATCCTACTTAAGGCCGATGACTCAACAATCATTTATTCTAATTACTTTAATCTCACAACTCATTATTTCGAGTTTCTTCATCCACTGAAAAAAAAAAAAAAAAAAAAAAAAAAAAAAAAAAAAAAAAAAAACAAAGACAAAAAAAAAAACCAAAAAAGACAAAAAACAAAAAAAACCTAGTCTAAGGCTGAGAGTACCACTAATCTGCAAGCACAAACACAAATATTTAGCAGCTTGGTACCATGTCCATTTAGCCAAACACCCTAGGGCTAGAATCTCTCTGGCTGAGGGCTTTTGACCAGGTTTAGTGTAGAAGGCACGGTTGTTCTCTAGTGGAGTGGGCCCAAATTCTAATCAGAGAGTGACTGATTACCCCATAACAATCATGCCGATAGTACACAAGTGGGCACATCTTGCCTCACAGCTTGGCATTGTAGGATTCAGAGTTCAGAGCTAAATCAGACCACCGATGTCTCCACTCCCCAGTAGCTGCTACACAGAACTGCTTCTCTACTTCATTTATTCTTTGTATATTTTATATTTTCATTTCGTTTATTTCTTCCCTGACCTTAACTGTTTCTTTTCATCCACTTATTCTGGGTTTAGCTTGTTCTTGTTTTTCTGATGCCCTAAAATACAGTTATTTATCTGAGATGCTCTGATTTTTTAAAATTTAATTTATTTTTTTACTTTTTTACTTTGCATCCTGCTCATTACTATTTTCTTTTTAATGTAGGAACTTATAGGTATGAACTTCCTTCTTAATCGCTCTCATTTCATCCCACGGTTTTAGTATGCTGTGTTTTCATTTTAGTGAACCTCTAGAAATCTTTATATTTTGTGATTTCTCTGATAACTCATTCATTATTCAATAGTGTTGTTCAGTATCCGTGATTTTGCATTTGTTGATTTATAGTTTTACTCTGTTGGAATCACATAGAATGCAAGATATTATTTTCATTCTCTGTGTTCTATTTTCTATTTTAAAGAAGGTTCCATGAGCTCCTGAGAAGAATGTGTGTTCTAAGAAGTGTAGGAATACAATGACCTGTTGACATCTGTCAGGCATGCTTGATCTATGGTTTTCTTTAAGAGAGTTACTTCTCTAATTTTGTCAAGATGAACATCTGCTTTTGAGAGTGGAACATTAAAGCCACCCACTACTACTGTGTTCCAGTTAATTGGGTTTCTAATCTAGTAGTGTTTGCTTTATGAAATTGGGTCCACCTGTGCTTAACGCTTACATGTTGAAAGTTATGATGTTGTTTTGAGTGATTATTTCCTTAATCCTCATGAAGTACCCTTCTGACCAGCTTTGGTTGAAGTGTATTTTATCACCTATTAAAACAGGGATAGCTCTGGCTGTCCTCAAACTCAGGACACACCTGCCTCTGCCTTTGAGTGCTGGGACTAAAGGTGTGTACCAACCTGGCTTAAAGGTATTTTTGTAATGTGCTGAGGTCTCAGTTCTTTTAGCCTGCCCTGCTGTCCTGGTATTCTGCCCACATCACATTCTATTTATGAGACTTTCAGTGGGGCTTTTAATTTTTATTTTCAATATTTTTATCTCCTTTTGCTTCCCTTTACTGCAGTCTTTACTGACTCCTCGTTGTATTCTTCATCAGCTTTCTCACTGCACAGAGCTGCTGGGTTGGGTTCTCCTGGGTTTCCGTGTGCCTCGTGTGGTTGCTTTGCATTCTTGTTTGGAATTTTATTGGCCTCATTCTTCTTAGAGGAATTTAATGTGGGCTCTGTGATTTCTGGAGGAGTCATGTTGCCTATACTTTTATATACTTTTGCATTTATCTCTGGGAAGAGGTAGTTATTTAAATGCCTGCTTTTGTTGTTTGATTAGCCATCCATCTTTCAACAGATGTGTTTGTGATGTTCCAGAGCAGCTGTCTTTAATAGGGTTGAGGTGTCATTTTTATTACTAAACTTGTCTCCAGAGTGCTGGGCTCAGTCTTCTGTGGTCCCTGAAATACAGAATATGGTCTGAAAAAGCTATTCCTGTTCTAGCTGGTCTGCTCCCGTGAAGACACCATATCCTGAGTCAACCTAGAGGAACCACTGCACCCAGAGCATTGGGTAAGGATCCTCCTGCACAACACAGTGTGCTCCAGTGCTGCAACTGGGAACCTGGGGCACTCAGGACCCATCACCCACCCAAACCCCACACCTCTGGAATACCACTCCCCTTCTGCCCCTCGCCTGGTCCTTTTGGCTGGATCAGACAACTAGCTGATCTGCTCCCATAAAGACACCATATCCTGAGCCATACTAGAGGAACCACTGCACTCAGAGTAGCAGGATTTCAGGATCCCAGAAGAAGCCTGAATCACAGAAGCTCTTCCTCCCAGGAGTGCAGGATCACAGAGACATCTGGACTCTGAAGAATTCTGACACAAGCAAGATAACTGAAAAGACAGGCTTCAGTCAGAAACAGGGAATGCAGGTAGCACCAGAGATAACCAGATGGCAAAAGGCAAGCGCAAGAAAATAAGCCACAGAAACCAAAGTTACCTGGCAGTATCAGAACCCAGTTCTCCCACCATAGCAAGTCCTAGACACCCGATAATAGAAGAAAAGCAGGATTCAGAATTAAAATCACATCACATGATGATGATAGAGGACTTTAAGAAGGACATAAAAATAACTCCCTTTAAGAAATACAGAAGAACAAAGGTAAACAGGTAGAAACCTTAAAGAGGTTTCCTTAAAGAGGAAACAAAAAATTCCTTAAGAATCGCAAGAAAACACAACCAAACAGGTGAAGGAATTAAACAAAACCACCCAGGACATAAAAATGGAAGTAGAAAGAATCAAGAAATCACAAAGGGAGACTACCATGGAGATAGAAAACCTAGGAAAGAGATCAGGAGTCAGATGCAAGCATCACCAACAGAATACAAGAGATAGAAAGAGAATATCATGGGCAGAAGATACCATGGAAAACATTGACACAACTGTCAAAGAAAATGCAAAATTCAAAAAGTTTTTAACACAAAACATCCAGGAAATCCAGGACACAATGAAAAAGCCAAACCTAAGGATAATAGGTATAGATGAGAGTGAAGATTCCTATCTTACAGGGCCAGTAAATATCTTCAACAAAATTGTAGAAGAAAACTTTCCTAACCTAAAGAAAGAGATGCCCATGAAAATACAAGAAGCATATGGAACTCCAAATAGAATAAACCAGGAAAGAAATTGTTCCCATCACATAATAATCAAAACATCAAATGTACAAAACAAAGAGAAAATACTAAAAGCAGTAAGGGAAAAAGGTGAAGTAACATATAAAGGCAGACTTATAAGAATTACACCAGACTTCTCACCAGAGACTATCAAAGCCAGAAGATATACAGGGACTGATATATAGACCCTAAGAGAATACAAATGCTATCCCAGACTACTATACCCAGCAAAACTCCTGATCACTATAGAGGGAGAAACCAAGATATTCTATGGCAAAACCAAATTTAAATTATGACTTCCCACAAATCCAACACTACAAAGGATAATAGAGGGAAAACTTCAACACAAGGAGGGAAACTACAACCTAGAAAAAGAAAGAAAGTAATCTTCCAACAAACCCGAAAGAAGATATGACCCGACCTGCAGGTCCTAGGTTATTCGTGAGGGACAAGGAGGATTACAATCCTGGAAGAACGGGTGAGAGAGAGAATGGACTCAAGGAAGCAAATGCTTGTCAAGAGTCGTATATTTGGGCACAAAGTGCTTATTTATAATACATTTTTCAAAGGGAGAGGTAAGAGGGATCCAGGTGATGGGAAAGTACAGAATCTTCTTGGCCTGTGCCCTAAAACAATGGCGGTGTAACTGCTTACTTCAAAAGATACGGTACACTGCTTTACATCTAAAAATCTATTTGTAACTATTAAGCAGAACCTTGTGGTTGCTAGAGAGATGAAGCTGCAGGGGACATTGTGCAGGTGGGGAGAAGTAGGGGGTGAGGGTAAGAGGCGAGGGTCCTGGCTTCTGACAAAGATAGCTACACAAACATAATTCCACCTCTAATAACAAAAATAACAGGAAGAAACAATCACTTTTCCTTAATATCTCTTAACATAAATGGACTCAATTCCCTAATAAAAAGACTTAGACTAACAGACTGGATATGTAAACAGGACCCAGAATTTTGCTGCATACAGGAAACACACCTCAGTAGCAAAGACAGACACTACACTACCTCAGAGTAAAGGGCTGGAAAATGAATTTCCAAGCAAATGGTCTCAAGAAACAAGCTGGAGTAGCCATTATAATTTCAAATAAAATTGAATTTCAACCAAAAGTTATCAAAGAAGATAAGGAAGGACACTTCATACTCATCAAAGTAAAAATCTACCAAGATGAACTCTCAATTCTGAACATCTATGCTCCAAATGCAAGGACACCCATATTCATAAAAGAAACTTTACTAAAGCCCAAAGCACACATTGCACCACACAGAATAATAGTGGGGGATTTCAACACCCCACTCTCAGGAATGGACAAATTATGGAAACAGAAACTAATGGGAGACAGAGCAAATCTAACAGAAGTTATGAACCAAATGGATTTAACAGATATCTATCTATAGAACATTTCATTCTAAAACAAAAGAATATACCTTTTTGTCAGCACCTCATTGTACCTTCTCCAAAATAGACCATATAATTGGTCACAAAATAGGCCTCAACAGAATCAAAAAGATTGAAACAATCCCTTGCATCCTATCAGATCACCACGGGCTAAGGGTGGTCTTCAATAATAACAAAAACAATGGAAAGCCCATGTACACGTGGAAACTGAACAGCACTCTACTCAATGATGACTTGGTCAAGGAAGAAATAAAGAAAGAAATTAAAGACTTTTTAGAATTTAATGAAAATAAAGGCTTGTCATACCAAAATTAATGGAACACAATGAAAACAGTGCTAAGGGGAAAACTCATAGCTCTAAGTGCCAACAAAAAGAAACTGGAGAGAGCATACACTAGCAACTTGACAGCTCACCTGAAAGCTCTAGAACAAAGAGAAGCAAATATACCCAAGAGGAGTAGAGGGCAGGAAATAATCAAACTCAGGGCTGAAATCATCCTAGTAGAAACAGAAAGAAGTATACAAAGAATCAACAAAACCAGGAGCTGGTTCTTTGAGAAAATCAAGAAGATAGATAAACCCTTAGCCAGACTAACCTGAGGAGACAGTATCCAAATTAATAAAATCAGAACTGAAAAGGAAGACATAACAAGAGAAACTGAGGAAATTAAAAAAATCATCAGATCCTACTACAACAGCTTATACTCAACAAAACTGGAAAATCTGAATGAAATGGACAATTTTCTAGACAGATACCAGGTACCAAAGTTAAATCAGGATCAGATAAGCCATCTAAACAGTCCAATAACCCCTAAAGAAATAGCAGCAGTTATTATAATATTATAATAGTCTCCCCACCAAAAAAAAAAAAAAAAAAAAAAAAAAAAAAAAAAAGCCCAGGATCATATGGTTTTAGTGCAAAATTTTATCAGACCTTCAAGGAAGACCTAATACCAATTCTCTTCAAACTATTCCACAAAATAGAAACAGAAGTAACACAACCCTATTCATTCTATAAAGCCACAATTAGGGTCATAACTAAACCACAAAAACCCACAACAAAGTAAGAAAACTTCAGACCAATATCTCTTATAAATATTGATGCAAAAATACTCAATAAAATTCTCACAAATTGAACCAAAGAACACATCAAAACCATCATCCATCATGATCAAGTAGGCTTTATTCCAGGAATGCGGGGATGGTTCAATGTAAGGAAATCCATCAATGTAATCCATTATATAAACAAACTCAAAGGAAAAAAGAAACACATGATCGTCTCACTAGATGCTGAGAAAGCATTTGACAAGATTCAACATCCCTCCATGGTAAAAGTCTTGGAAAGATCAGGAATTCGAGGCCCATACCTAAACATAGTAAAACAATATACAGCAAGCCAGTAGCCAACATCAAACTAAATGGAAAGAAACTTGAAGAAATCCAACTAAAATCAGGGACTAGACGAGGCTGCCCACTCTCTCCCTACCTATTCAATATAGTACTCAAAGTCCTAGCCAGAGCAATTAGACAACAAAAGTAAGTCAAAGGGATACAAACAGGAAAGGAAGAAGTCAAAATTTCACTATTTGCAGGTGATATGAGAGTATACTTAAGTGACCCAAAACTTCCACCAGAGAACTCCAAAACCTGATAAACAACTTCAGCAAAGTGACTGGATATAAAATCAACTCAAACAAATCAGTAGCCTTTCTCAACTAGAGGGATAAACAGGCTGAGAAAGAAATTAGGGAAATGACACCCTTCACAATAGTAATAAATAATCTAAAATATCTTGTTGTGAATTTAACCAAGCAAGTGACATATCTGTATGACAAAAACTTCAAGTCTCTGAAGAAAGAAATCGAAGATCTCAGAAGATGGAAAGATCTCCCATGCTCCTGGATTGTCAGGATTAATATAGTAAAAATGGCCATCTTGCCAAAAGCAATCTATAGATTCAATACAATCCCCATCAAAATTCCAACTCAATTCTTCACAGAGATAGGAAGAGCAATTTGTAAATTTATTTGGAATATTTAAAAACCCAAAATAGTGAGAACTATTTTCAACAATAAAAGAACTTCTGGGGGAATCACCATTCCTGATTTCAAGCTGTACTACAGAGCAATAGTGGTAAAAACTGCATGGTATTGGTGTAGAGACAGACAGGATGATCAATAGAATAGAATTGAGGACCCAGAAATGAACCCACACACCTATGGTCACTTGATCTTTGACACAAGTGCTAAAACCATCCAGTGAAAAAAGGACAGCATTTTCAACAAATGGTGCTGGTTCAACTGGAGGTCAGCATGTAGAAGAATATAAATTAATCCATTCTTATCTCCTTGTACAAAGCTCAAGTCCAAGTGGATAAAGGACCTCCACATAAAATCAGATACACTGAAACTAATAGAAGAGAATGTGGGAAAGACCCCCGAATACCTGGGCACAGGGGCAAAGTTCTTAGAACACTTGGTGACATATGCTCTAAATCAACAATTGACAAATGGAACCTCATAAAATTGCAAAGCTTCTGTAAGGCAAAGGACACTGTCAATAGGGCAAAATGGCAACCACTAGAGTGGGAAAGATCTTTCCAGATCCTACATCTGATAGATGGTTAATATCCAATATATACAAAGAACTCAAGAAAGTAGACTTCAGACAACCAAATAACCCTACTAAAATGGGGTACAGAGCTAAACAAAGAATTCTCAACTGAGGGAATTCAAATGGCTGAGAGGCACCTAAAGAAATGTTCATCATCCTTAGTCATCAGTTAAGTGCAAATCAAAACAACCCTGAGATTTCACCTCACACCAGTCAGAATGGCTAGGATTAAAAACTCAGGTGATAGCAGATGCTGGTAAGGATGTGGAGAAAGAGGAACACTCCAACATTGTTGGTGGGATTGCAAACTGGTACAAACAGTCTGGAAATCAGTCTGGTGATTCCTCAGGAAATTAGACATAGCATTGCCTGAGGATCCAGCTATACCACTCCTGGGCAAGATGCTCCAACATATAAAAAGGAAACATGCTCCACGATGTTCATAGCAGCCTCATTTATAATAGCCAGAAGCTGGAAAGAACCCAGATGTCCTTCAACAGAGGAATGGATTCAGAAAATGTGGTACATTTACACAATGGAGTATTACTCAGCTATCAAAACCAATGACTTCATGAAATTCTTAGGCAAATGAATGGAACTAGAAAATATCATCCTGAGTGAGGTAACCCAATCACAAAAGAACACACATGGTATTCACTCACTGATAAGTGGATATTAGCCCAAAATCTCACAATACCCAAGATACAACTCACAGACCACATGAATTTCATGAAGAAGGAAGACCAAAGTATGGGTGTTTTGGTCCATCATAGATGGAATGAGAACAAATATGGAGACAAAGTGTGGGGCAGAAACTGAAGGAGGGGTTGTCTGGAGACTGTCCCACCTGGGTATACATCCCATATGCAGTCACCAAAGGTAGACACTGATACTGATGCCAGGAAGAGCATGCTGACATAAGCATAGCTGTCTCCTTAGAGGTCTGCCAGAGCCTGACATATACAGAGGTGGATGCTCACAGTTAACCGTTGAACGTTGGTTCCCAATGGAGGAGTTAGAGAGGACTGAAGGAGCTGAAGGGGTTTGTGGTCCCATGAGGAGAGCAACAATACCAACCAACCAGAGTCTAAACCACCAGCCTGGGAGCACTAGGGAGGAACTCATGGCTCCAGCTATATATGTAGGGGAGGATAGTCTTGTGGGTATAGTTGGGAGAGGAGGTCCTTGGTCCTGTGAAGGCTGGATGCCCCAGTGTGGGGGAATTCGAGAGTGGGGAGGTGGGAGTGGGTTTTGGGAGGGTGGGGGCACATCCTTATAGAAGCAGGAGGAGGCGAGATGAGATGGGGGTTCCTGGGTGGGTGGGGAAATGGGGAAAGGGAATAACATCTGAAATGTAAATAATATATATATATATATATATATATATATATATATATATATATAATAATTGACAAGCAAAAAAAAAAAAAAAGCAATTCCTACCCCAGGGTGTGGCAGAAGTATGAAGCCATTCCACTCCTTCAGCTCTTGTCATTTTAGGAAGTAAAGGGCGCTGTGGTCTGGTGTGCACTGAGATGCTAGTTACTGTGAGGAGTGGGAAGGAAGAGAGACTGACTGGTCCCTGACGCACAGTTTGTAGAGAAAGAGGAGGGAGACAAAGTTAGTCAAGGAGCACACAGGGGAATGTGGGAGGCCGAGGTAGCTGTGGGTAAAGGTGGGTAAAGGTGCAATGAAAGAGGGAGGGAAGGAGATGCAGAGAGTCGAAGAGAACTTCATGATTTAAGGAGCTGACACTCCGAGTCATTGCAAACGAAGCTAGCAGACAATCCTTGGAAAAGGAAAAGAAGGGAGGGGGAGGGGAGAATAGAGAATAAAAGGAAGAAAAGAGGAAGAGCTAGGTATATAGAAAGAAGAAGAAGAAGAAAAGAGGGCATGATTAGCCCGCGAAGTTAACATTGGTCGTAAAGAAAGGGGAAATAAACACGAAGGCCTGAGAGCTGTCAAGGGTCTAGAATATGAACGGAGTCTTTCCTGCTGCAACCTTAGTTCAGCATTCCTTCCTGGGCTTGCAGAAGACTGTCACATGTGTGGGTGTTCCTTCATGGGTCAGGCCAAAGATGCTGTTCACAGCTCTGGATGGTCCTATTTACAAGGTCAGTTCACAGATGCTTGTCCTGTCAGTTAGGCATCCTTCATGGGTTGGTCACAGAGACGAGGAGTTAATTATTCCTGTCATCTCCCTTTGCGCAGCTTGCAACGTCAGGTCTCACTACAGGGCTAGGACTAGAAACCAGAACAAAGCCTACACACGTCCATCCTCTCATGGAGTAATTTAGATCCCAAGGAATGAGGAAGCTGATGTTTCTATGTCTAGTATTGCCAGAGAAATGGGAGCTGAGGTGTAAAACATCCATAGCTTCAGGCTACTGTGGCAGGATTGACAGATCAGGATCTATCTGGTGAATGGTAGCTTGTGTAGCCTTGTTTGAGACAGGAGTCACGCTGTATTCTCAGTTACAGACCTTTTAAAGAAAGGAAAAACCAAGGAGGAAGTGAGAGAACGGACATGCGCAACAGCAGGGAAGATAGCACCCGGAAGCACGTGGCAGGACAGAACTCAGCTCTGCAGTCTCACACACTCCGTGAACTGCACTTTCAGGAAGCAAAGCAAGTCCTGCAGGATCATATGGGGAAACCTAGCTTATAGAATGCTTCTAGATCGTGGGGAAGAAACTTGGCGTCGGAGCGCTACAGTTCTCACTAAAGTGGAAACCTGGTCAGAGATAGACTGTCTATGAAGAATCTTCACACAGGCTCCAAATGGCATTCCCAATATTGGTAAGGAAGTGCAGAGCTAGGGGCCATCGTCTACAGCCTGCAGTCCCAAAGGATCTCCCCAGAAGCCCCACCTCGGTGCAGCCATGTGTAGAGGATTGTAGAATTCCTACCATGGGGTTTGCCTGAATTCCGAGTTACTCAGGAGGCATGGAGGGTGGGGAGTGGAAGTGTTGTAGCTAAGGATGGGGCCACGGGGAAGAGAAGTCAGCTGTCTTCTGGTTTCATTGGAGGTAGAATAGAAGCAGTAAGCATGTAGTGAATGGTTTTCTCTAGATACATTGTTCTTAGAACTGCAGGGTGAGGGATCTGATGTCTATTTTTTTGTGCATGTCCATACCTAGGGGTGGGATCAGCTGCTTTTTAAAACTTTGGCGTCTCCAGGAGTTGTACAGCCTTCCTGGAACTTTCAACTCAGTTCAGGGCCTTGGCTTTAAGTAGGCGAGTTCCTTTACTAACATATACTACGACATTCAAGATACTGGCTTTCCTACCACTGACCTACCTTCCACTCAGTTTTGTGGGTAAAAAGGACTTTCACATTTTTTGCCCATTAAACTTGGGCAGAGTCACACGGGGAAAGCGGGATTCGAACCGGGAGAGAGAGAGAGAGAGCAAAGGGCACGGGCTCGCCCTGACTTTCACATTTTTATCTGATTAAAAAAATTCAAAATGATAAATATTTTCTAATGGATTACTACCCTATGATATTCATCTCTCAGTTTTATTGAAGCAGAGCCACATTTATTTATTTATATGCTGTGTGTGGCTTTCATGCTCAGCAGTCAGAGTGGAAGGGCTGTGAAGGAGACCGTGTGTGATGGCTTGCAGCTTCCCGTTGCTGTTAGTGACTACTCTGTGGTGACACAGTTATCACGCAGTGACATTTTACTAGCCATGTATCATTGTGGCATGACATTTAATTTACTTTTTAATTGCCACTGCATTTATATCATGTCAAAACCAGAAGAGTGGAATTTGTATATCATGCTTTTAAGGCAGTGAAGTTTGGATTGTTTTGTTAGTAAACCAGCTGGTAGAACAGCGTGTTTCTTATGCAGTTACACTGTAGCAGTGCTGACAGCCTGCACTGACAAAACCACTTCATTCGTCACAGTGTTTCAAGCTCAGGAAAACAGCTGTTGTAAAAGTCAGAAGATTCAGCCGAGGCTCTCTCATCACAACGACATTTCTTCCCACAAATAATAAAGCAGGCTTCGCCTGAAGTAAGTTCCCGAAATGGTTTGTCAGTTAAGCAAGGATTACTCAGGGTGAATTAAGCAAATCATGTTTGATTCTAACAGATGAGGAACCATGTCTAGAGAAAATACATTTTTAAGATTACTGGCCTTTTGGGTGAGTAGAAGATATTGGAGCAATGACAAATGCTAGTAAAGAACAAGGTGACAGGCTAGGTTCCCGGTGGTAGGACTGGAACACCAACCCAGCCAAAAAACCCATGACGCATGGCATGACCTGTCCTGCTCATGGCCTGTCCTGCCTGCAAGATTGTGGGTTGTAGGGGCGATGGTGGCAATGGGAGTAGCCAACCAATGACTGGTCTAACTTGAGGCCCAAGCCATAAGCCATGTCACTGCCTGGATAGCCAGGATCTGGAAGCTGGATAGCCTAGAGACCTAAGGTAGAACCAAGCACAACTGACACACACACACACACACACACACACACACACACACACACACGAAATCAGTGAAATGATTGCAATGATTCCTACTGATATTCTGCTATAGAGCTCTACCTAGCCCAGTTGTCACCACAGAAGCTTCCTCCAGCAACTGAGGAGAGCAGATGCAGGGACCCCGTCCCCTTAGATAAACATTATTTGTAGCTCAGAGGAAACTCCTCAGAAGAGGGGAAGAAGGATTTTAGGAGTCAAAGGGGTCAAGGACACCAGGAGAACAAGGTCTATAGAATCAACTATCAGGGCTCAGAGATTAGATTGACAATCATGGAGGCTGCCTGGGTCCATGCTAGGTCCTCTACATACATGCTGTGGTTGTTTAGCTTGAGATTTTTTTTTTTTTTTAACTCCTAACAGTGGGAGTGGAAATGTCTCTAACTCTCTTGCCTGCTCTTAGGACCTTTTCCTTCTTGTTACTTGTTACTTGTTATGCAGTGTTGGGTTGATATCACTAGACCTGCTAGTGAAGGGGGATCCGAGGGAGAGGAGAGGAGGGAGGGAAGGCTGCTGTCAGGATGTATTGTATAAGAGAAGAACAAAGGAAAAGAAAAAAAGGGTGAGTGATGACAAGTGGTTTTTCTTTGGCTTTTGCTAAAGTCAGACATAATACTGATATTTTTTCCATTCTTGTTTATTTGAAAGACGAATCTCAAGTTTGAGATGATAAAGTGTTGCCATAGTGTGCAGTCTTCAAACAATGACTGCAGGTGAGAAGACTCTCAAATAAGTTGAGATGGCACTAATTCACCTGAAGTAGATCTGCTAAAATGTATCATCACTGGGATAGCAAAAATATATGGAACAGGACTGAGTCCATTGAAAACACAAACAAGTTTCAGTGGGTACTCGTCCTAAACTGTTATTGAAGTTGTAGTTTCAGAACTGCCATTGTCAGGCTTGGGAATGCATCAGTTCTGTGAGGGACAAGCACAGAACCCTTGCTTGCCTGGTCACATGGCACATCCATGAGTGATCAGTGGCCATATGTCATTTTTTTTTTTTAAGAAAAAACCTTCCTTAAATTACAATTATTGGAGAGTGAAGGTGCTTTGAAGATCATCTTTTACTGTGCTGTAAGAATGTTCCTTAATAATCTCAACCCCAAACTATAGGGCAAATCCACATGAGAAAATGATACAGATACGGTGCCATTGTGACTTTTGTTTGAATCACTGACAACATTAGATTTCTTTTCAGTGCTGGGACAGTATGAAATCCACACTCATATGGGAGTTTGCAGCAGGATTTTTCAATAGCATTTTAAAAAATGATCCAAATAGAAGGGAGACTTTATCTTTGCATCTGTCTAACTTTCAATAATAATTAATCACCATGTAATAACACTAGAAGAGAGGAGGAGCTGGAGAGATGGCTCAGTGGTTAAGAGCACTAATTGCTCTTCCAGAGGTCCTGAGTTCAATTCCCAGCAACCACATGGTGGCTCATAACCATCTGTAGTGGGATCTGATGCACTCTTCTGGGGTGTGTCTGAAGACAGCCACAGTGTACTCATATAAATAAAAAAAAGAGAGAGGATAATATTTAAGGCTCATTTCCTGTGATAAAACCCACTTCCAACACTGCTGCTTCAGTGGCCAAGAACCTGAAACTAGATAATCCAAAGACCTATGATAAACCAAATATAAAGAAACATAGCAATAAAATGACTCCTAGCAACATTCTGCTACACTCATGCATAGATCAGAGTCTAACTGAAGTCTGTAAATGTCTTCCAAATAATGAATATACTCAATTAAAATGATCAGATTGTTGACTGATATCAATATGTATCTCAAGGATCCCTATCTCTGTGAGGAGACTTTTTCCAACACCTGATCCTGTCCCCCTTTTCCCTCTGTCTTTTCTCTCTTCCCAGGTCCCTCTCTCCTTCTATCTCCTGTGATTATTCTGTTCCCCCTTCTATGTTGGACTGAAGCATCTACACTTTGGTCTTCCTTCTTCTTAGGCTCCATATGGTTTGTGGGTTGTATTGTGGGCATTCTGAGATTTTGGGCTAATATCCACTTATCAGTGTGTACATACCATGTGTATTCTTTTGTGTCTGGGTTACCTCATTCAGGATATTTTCTAGTTCCATTCATTTGCCTTTGAATTTCATGAAGTCATTGTTTTTGATAGCTGAGTAGTACTCCATTGTGTAAATGTACCACATTTTCTGTATCCATTCCTCTGTTGAAGGACATCTGGGTTGTTTCTAGATTCTGGCTATTATAAATAAGACTGCTATGAACATCATAGAGCATGTGTCATTGTTATATGTTGGAGCATCTTCTGGGTATATGCCCAGGAGTGTACAGCTGGGTCTTCAGGTAGAACTACTTCCAATATTCTGAGAAACTGCCATATTGATTTCCAAAGTGGTTTTACTAGCTTGCAATCCCACCAGAAATGGAGGAGTGTTCCTCTTTCTCCACATCCTCACCAGCATCTGTTGTCATCTGTGTTTTTGATCTTGGCCATTCTGATTGGTGTGAGGTAGAATCTCATGGTTGTTTTGATTTGTATTTCCCTGATGACTAAGGATGTTGAACACTTCTAGGTGCTGCTCAGCCATTTAAGATTCCTCAGTTGAGAATTCTTTGTTTAGCTCTGTATCCCATTTTTTAATAGAGTTATTTGGTTCTCTGGAGTCTAACTTCTTGAGTTCTTTGTATATTTTGGATATTAGCCCTCTATCGGATGTAGGATTGGTAAAGATCTCTCCCCAATCTGTTGGTTGCTGTTTTGTCCTATTGACAGTGTCCTTTGCCTTACAGAAGCTTTGCAATTTTATTGGGTTCCATTTGTCAATTGTTGATCTTAGAGCATCAGCCACTGGTGTTCTGTTCAGGAATTTTCCCCTGTTCCAATGTGTTTAAGGCTCTTTCCCACTTTCTCTTCTATTATGTTCACCATAACTGGTTTTATGTGGACATCTTTGGTCTACTTGGACTTAAGTTTTGTACAAGGAGATAAGAATGGATCAATTTGCATTCTTTTACATGCTGACCTCAAGTTGAACCAGCACCATTTGTTGAAAATGCTGTCTTTTTTCCACTAGATGATTTTGGCTTCTTTGTCAAAAATCAAGTGACCATAGGTGTGTTGGTTTATTTCTGGGTCTTCAATTCTATTCCATTGATCTTCTGCCTGTCTCTGTACCAATATTGTGCAGTTTTTCTTTTCTTTTTTTTTTTTAATCACTATTGCTCTGTAGTACAGTTTGAGGTCAGGAATGGTGATTTCCTCAGAAGTTCTTTTACTGTTGAGAATTGTTTTCGCTATTCTGGGATATTTGTTATTCCAGATTAATTTGAGAATTGCTCTTCCTATCTCTGTGAAGAATTGAGTTGGAATTTTGATGGGGATTACATTGAATCTGTAGATTGCTTTTGGCAAGATGGCCGTTTTAACTATGTTAATCCTGCCAATCCATTAGCATGGGAGATTTTTCCAACTTCTGAGATCTTTGATTTCTTTCTTCAGAGACTCAAAGTTCTTGCCATACAGATCTTTCTCTTTCTTGGTTAGATTCACACCAAGGTATTTTATATTATTTGTGACTATTGTGAACGTTGCCATTTCCCTAATATCTTTCTTAGCCCATTTATCCTTTGAGTAGAGGAAGGCTACTTACTGATTTGTTTGAGTTAATTTTATATGCGACCACTTTGCTGAAGTTGTTTATCAGGTTTAGGAGTTCTCTGGTGGAAGTTTTCGCGTCCCTTAAGTATACTCTCATATCATCTGCAAATAGTGAAATTTTGACCTCCTCCTTTCCTATTTGTATCCCTTTGACCTCCTTCTGTTGCCTAAATGCTCTGGCCAAAACTTCAAGTACTATATTGAATAAATAGAGGGAGAATGGACAGCCTTGTCCTTGATCTTAGTGGGATTGCTTCAAGTTTCTCTCCATTTAGTTTGATATTGGCTGTTGGTTTGCTGTATATTGCTTTTATTATGTTTAGGTACGGGCCTTGAATTCCTGATATTTCCAAGACTTTTAACATGAAGGGGTATTATATTTTGTGAAATGCATTTTCAGCATCTAATGAGATGATCATGTGGTTTTTTTCTTTGGATTTGTTTATATAGTGGATTATGTTGATAGACTTCCTTATATTGAACCATCCCTACATTTATGGGATGAAGCCTAGTTGATCATGTCGAATGACTGTTTTGATGTGTTCTTGGATTCAGTTTGCTAAAATTTTATTGAGTATTTTTGCATTAATATTCATAAGGGAAACTGGTCTGAAGTTCACTTTCTTTGTTCTGTCTTTGTGTAGTTTAGGTATGAGTGAGTGTAACTGTGGCTTCATAGAACAAATTAGGTAGTATTCTTTCTGTTTCTATTTTGTGAAATAGTTTGAGAAATATTGGTATTAGGTCTTCTAGGAAGGTCTGATAGAATTCTTCAGTGAAACGATCTGCCCCTGGGCATTTTTTGGTTGGGAGACTTTTGATGACGGCTTCTGTTTCTGTAGGGGATATGGGACTGTTTAGATGGTTTATCTGATTCTGATTTAACTTTGATAACTGATATCTCTGTCTAAAAAATCCTCCATTTTATCTAGATTTTACAGTTTTGTTGACTATAGGCTTTTGTAGTAGGATCTGATGATTTTTGAATTTCCTCAGTTCCTGTTGTTATGTCTTGCTTTTCATTTATGATTTTGTTAATTTGGATACTGTCTCTGCCCTCTAGTTAGTTTGGCTAAGGGTTTATTTATCTTGTTGATTTTCTTAAAGAACCAGCTCCTAGTTTTGTTTTTTAAAGATTTGTTTATTATTTTATGTATATGATTACACTGTAGTTGTCTTCAGACACACCAGAAGTTTTCAGATCACATTGCAGATGATTGTGAGCCACCACGTGGTTGCTGGGAATTGAACTCAGGACCTTTGGAATAGCAGTGAGTGCTTTTAACCACTGAGACATCTCTTCAGCCCTCCTAGTTTTGTTGATTCTTTGTATAGTTCTCTTTGTTTCTATTTGGTTGATTTTAGCTCTGAGTTTGATTATTTCATGCTGTCTACTCTTCTTGGATGCATTTGCTTCTTTTTGTTCTAGAGCCTTCAGGTGTGCTGTTAAGCTGCTCGTGTATATTCTCTCCAATTTCTTTATGGAGTCACTCAGAGGTATGAGTTTTGCTCTTAGCACGGCTTTCATTGTGTCCCATAAGTTTGCATATGTTGTGCCTTTATTTTCATTAAATTCTAAAAAGTCTTTAATTTTTGTCTTTATTTCTTCCCTGACCAAGTTATCATTGAGTAGAGAGTTGTTCAGCTTCCATGTGTATGTGGGCTTTCTGTTGTTTTTGTTGTTATTGAAGACCATCCTTAGTCTGTGGTGATCTGATAGAATACATGGGATTAATTCAGTGTTCTTATATCTGTTGCAGCTTGTTTTCTGTCTGATTATGTGATTGATATTTTACAAGGCACCATGAGGTGCTGAGAAGAAGGTATATTCTTTTGTTTTAGGGTGCAATGTTCTGTAGATATCTGTTAAATTTATTTGATTTATAGCTTCTCTTAGTTTCACTATGTCTCTGCTGTGTTATTAAACCAAATACAAAGAAACACAGCAATAAAATGACTCCTAACAACATTCTGCTATACTCATAGATCAGTGCCTTGCTCAGCCATCTTCAGAGAAGCTTCTTCCTGCAGCAGATGGGAACAAACACAGAGACCCACAGCCTGACAGTACTCCTACCAGCCATGGATGAGTGTCCCCCTTATTCCACATCCTCACCAGTATGAGCTGTCACTTGTATTATTGATATTGATCATTTCTGACTGGTTAAATAAAATATCAAAGTAGTTTTGATTTGCATTTTCCTGATGGCTAAGGTTGTTGAACATCTCTTTGAGTTTACTCTACTGATAATTCTTTGTTTATATCTGTACTTCATTTTTAAATTGTTTTTATCTTGATGTCCAATTTTATTGTTGTTGTTATTGTTGGTTTTTTGTTTTGTTTTGTTTTTGGAAAAGTTTCTCTATTTTTCTTGGTCTGTGTTACCTCACTCAGGGCGATCTTTTCTAGTTCCACCCATTTGCCTGCAAATTTCATGATGTCATTGTTTTTAAAAGCTGGATAATGCTCCATTGTATAAATATATCACTTTTTCTTTACCCAGTCTTTGGTTGAGAGACATGTAGGTTGTTTCCAGTTTCTGGCTATTATGAATAAAGTTGCTATGAACATGGATGATCAAGTGTTTTTGTGATAGGATGAAGCATCCTTTGGTTATATGTCCAGGAGTGGTATAGCTGGGTCTTGAGGTAGATTAATTCTCATTTTTTTTTAAATCACCATACTGATTTCCAAAGTGACTGTACAAGTTTCTCTCCTACCAGCAGAGGAGGAGTGTTCTCCTTGCTCCATACCTCACTAGCATGAGCTGTTGATTGTGTTTTGATCTTAGCCATTCTGACAGATGTGAGATAGAATCTCAAAGTCGTTTTGATTTGCATTTTCTTGATGGCTAAGGATGTTGAACATTTCTTTAAGTGTTTCTTGGCCATTTGAGATTTCTCTGTTGAGAATTCTGTTTAGATTTGGACTCTATTTAAGTTGGAGTTTGTTAATTGTCTAGTTTCTTGAGTTCCTTAAATATTTTGGATATTAGGCCCCTGTCAAATGCGGAGTTAGTGACAATATTTTCCCATTTTGTGGGTTGCCATTTTGGCCTATTGAAGGTGTCTTTTGCTTTACAGGAGCTTTTCAGTTTCATGAGGTCCTATGTATTAATTGTTCGTCTTAGTGCCTGCTTATTGATGTTCTGTTCAGGAAGTTGTCTCTTGTACCAGTACATCCAAAGCTATTCCCTACTTTCTCTTCTATCAGGTTGAGTGTATCTGGTTTTATTGAGGTCTTTGATATACTTGGGCTTGAATTTTATGTAGGGTGAGTGATAGATATGGATCTATTTGTATTATTCTACATGTAGACATGCAGTTAGACCAGAACCATTTGTTGAAGATGCTTTCTTTTTTTTCCCCATTGTATGATTCTGGCTTCTTTATTAGAAATCTTTTTTTCCTACTTAAAATATGGCAGATAGTTTTGCTGGGTATATTAGTCTATGTCAATCTTTGTAGTGTTTTTAGGGTTGAAATGCACTGATCCAGGCTCTTCAGAGTTTCCATTGAGAAATCAGCTCTTATTTTGGTGGATTTTCCGTTATATGCGACTTGGTTTTTCTCTTGTGGTTTCAATACTCTTTGTTTTGTATACTTAGTATTTTAATTATGATATTCTGTGGGAGTTTCTTTTTTTGTTCCTGTTTGTTTGGTGGTCTGTGTGCTTCTTATATCTGTATGGTGTATCTTTCTTTAGTTTGTGAAGTTTTCTGCTATACTATTGTTGAAGATATGGTCTGTGGAATTGACTTGGAATCCCTTTCCTTCATTTATTTCTATAAATCAAAGGTTTTCTCCTTCCATGGTGTTCCACATTTTCTGTGTGTTCCCTTCTTGTGCTTTCAAGAATTTTTACATATTCCTTGGTTACTTCATATAGATTCTTTATGTTCAAGTTCTGATAGCCTATTACAGATCCTTTACTTTATGTTCAAGTTCTGATCACCTATTTTCTTCTAGATTCACTCTGCTCATAAGTTTCTCTGAGTTGCTTTGTTTATTAGCTCGCTTGTAGGGTTTTCCAGCTCCATCTTCATTTCAATTTGAATGCTCTTCTGTGTTGTCATCTCTTTATCAAATTACATTTTCAAACACTGGATTCTCTTCTTTTCTATCATTCTTATATTTTGGTTATCACTTGGCCATTTATTCTCATTATACTCTTTCTCTTTAATTTAATTGACCCTTTTCTTTGTGCTTTATTTATATTCTTTGAATTCTTTCAAGTTTATAATAGCTCTTTGAAATTCTATGCCGGGGTTTTATCTAGGTAATCCTCATAGGGAAATATTTCTAGGGAATGGGTAGGTTTTTTTTGTTTTTTTGTTTTTGTTTTGGAAATGGTGCCTTGATGTTTCATATTGTATGTATTTTGTAATGGGTTCTGGGCTTGTTGACTTTGTTGGTTCCAAGACTGATATTGACAGAGAAGTTTGGGGCAGAAGAGAAGAAGTGAAAGTTATTTTGGATGAGGTTCCCAATGGAGGAGGGAGAGAGAAGACTGAAGGAGCTGAAAGGGTTTGTGGTCCCATGAGGAGAGCAACAATACCAACCAACCAGAGCTCCCTGGTCCTAAACCACCAGCCTGGGAGCACATATGGAGGGACCCATGGCTCCAGCTGTATACGTAGAGGAGGATGACAGTGTTAGGCATGGGTGGGTGAGGAAGTCCTTGGTCCAGTGAAGGCTAGACGCCCCAGTGTGTGGGAAATTGTGGGTGGGGAGGTGAGAATGGGGGGTGGGTGGGGACATATCTTCATAGAAGCAGGAGGGGGATGGGTTAGGGGGTTTCTGGGTTGGGGGGGAAGGGGATTACATCTGAAATGTAAATAAAATATCCAATAAAAAATGGAAAAAAAAGAATGTTAGTTTGGGTCCAGAAGTTGGATACGGAATGTAAAGTAAGGTGGACACTGAAGACTGGGCTGGTATGTATTACAGGGTCTTGGTCCAAGCCTGGAGGTTGGGGGAAGATTTCGTGTTTGGGGAGGGTGTATCAAGGGAAGGTATCAGGAGGACTCACAGGGATAGACCATAGAGAAGGTTGTATAGGATCTGTAGAGAGGTTGGCTGTAATATGGAATGAGCTTATGTATTGAAGCATGTAGGGCAGTCTTGGCAGAAGCCTAGGTATTGATTGTTTCATAGGCAGGAGTGGCCAGACTGGGCTGGAATATTAAATTTGGGACCTTGGCTAGAAATGCGGAGTAGGGCAGGTTGAATGGAGGGGAATATCAGGTGAATTCATCTGTCTAGACTCAGGAGAAGGATGACTTTAATTTTAATTTTAATGCTTGGGACACTATTTTTAGCTCCATTTAAGTAAGTTATTACCCCAGTAATCAATCACACTATTTGATGATATGATACAGCAACACGTTTCCAAACACTAAGAATATATTGGGAGGAAAAAATGGTGTGCACTCTTCTAATTTCTTTTATGTTGCTATGAAAAACAACATTAACAAAAGTAACTAGTAGACAAGAGGATTTATTTACTTGGCTTGCCCTGTCAGATCATAGTCCATCACTGAGGTAAGGCAGGACAAGAACTGAGGCAGCAAACTGAATCAGAGAGCATGCAGTGCTGGCTAGCTGATGCTCAGATAGCTTTCCAGTACAGTCCAGGACCACCTGCCTAGGGCTGGTGGCGCCTACAGTGGACTTAGGCCCTCACACATAAATCTCCTAGAGAGATGCTCATAGGTTAATGTGATTTAGGTATCGATTTATTGAGGCTTTCCTCTAAGATGCTTCTACTTTGTGTCAAGTTGACAACTAAAGCTAACCAGGACACTTGATATTTGTCAAGTCTTTCTATTATTACTTTTATAGACTATTTTCACATAACTTTTAAAGAACATAACATCAATCTAGCAAGTATCTCTGTGGTATGCTGACTCAACCCTGTGGGTATAGATCGAGAACTGGTCTATCTAGATCATATGAGAGTTCTATTTTTATTTTTCAGAGGAGCCTCTATACTAATTTCCATAGCGACAGTACCAGTTTAGTTCCTCAGCAACAGTACAAAAAAGCTCCACTTTCTCCGTTACTTCAGCAGCGTGTGTTGCCACTTGCTTTCTGGATGACAGCCATTCTGACACTTCTGCATTATGCACAGTGGTCGGGGTATGAATCAGCCAAGTGGCCTTTCAATAGATGAGCGGAAAAGGAAATGGACACACACACACACACACACACACACACACACACACACACACAGTGGAATTTTGCTTAATTATAAAGAATAGTACTATGATATTTATAGGAGAACGGATGCAACTGGTGCTAATTCTGGTAAACGAAATAAGCCAATCTCCGATGAATATCACATATCTCTCACATCTGGAATCTACAATTAAATGTCTGTCTGTCTGTCTGTCTGTCTGTCTATCTCATTAAAGTAGAAAGAGGTTCCTGATAAAGGAGGAAGGAGTCAGAGAAAGGGAAGAGAGTAGCAGAATAAATGAGACCCAAAAGCATAATTGGGAATTACTTAGTGGTCGTAAGAGGGTCAGGGAGAAGCCCAGGAAGAGGGCAGTGGGGTGTGAGCAAGCACTGCGAATACTGATATGTACAGAAAAGCCACAGTGCAGTCTATCACTTTGTTTGTTAACTAAGATGAATTAATAAAAACAAAACTGAATGGCAGCATAAATCAATCAGACCAGTTTTCTAAAGAATTTGGCCATCATTTTAAATTCCACAGCCCTCGACTTTAAGGGCCACACAATACTAAGGCAGGTGGGAGCATTGACCTTGGCAGCTCAGACCACCTCCTTATAATTTTAGCTTCACTACTTGCCAGCCATTGATCTTAATGAATTCACTGACTTTTCCTGCCTTGGTTTACCATCTAAAAATGGGGGATTTATATTAGTTGCCACAGTATTAAAATGCCCAGCAGAGATTAAGAATAATGTAAATACTAGCCTCCGTATGTTGTGTAAGGAACTTATAAACCCATAACCATCCCATTAACAGTGAAAGATGATATTGCCTGAAAACATTTACTGCATGTGCAAATGAAAACTACGCTCATCACAAGTAGATAAAAAACATTTTATAATATGTGTTATCTTTAAATTTACAGAGATATGAGGACCTTACATGACATGGTGAATGCCCTTGAGCCCTGGGGATAAAAATTTTTTTTAATCACAGTTTACATTTGTAAAATATTTTTAGCTTGTCCTTCTGGTCTGAGCCAGTGCCCTGAGCAGACCTTGGATGCTGGCTCCACAGCCAGTACCACAACACCCAGAGGAAGCTCCACTCCCAGGTGCTCTAACATGCCCAGGATAACAGGAGAGGCCACAATGTCTGCCCCAACACTCGAAGTAACTGGGTCCCTCAGGATCCAGGGACACAGGCACCCCTGCCCAGCCAGTGGCATGGGTTCCTTCTGGTCTGAACCTGCATCTGGAGCAGACCTGGGGTGCTGGCTCTACACCTACTATTAAAACACCCAGAGGGGGCTCTACTCCTAGGTGCTCTGAAATGCCCAGGATAACAGGATCACGGGATCACACAGGAAGCTTGACTCCCAGGAGATCGGACACACCCAGGAGCACTGGAGCTCTGACATACTCAAGATCATAACTGAGGCCCCAACATCTTTCCCAACACCCAGCATAATTGGGACTTCCACAGAAACCAGGGAAACACAAACACCTGCCCAGCTAGAGGCACTGGTTTCTTCCAGCTTAAACCTGTGCCTGGAGCAAATCCAGGGTTCTAGCTCCCCACCCACCACTGCAACTCCTGGAGAAAGCTTGACTCCCAGGATCTCAGGATCACAGGATCCCAGAATCACAGGATAACAGAGACAGCTGGACTCTGAGGAGTTCTGTCACAACTAGGATTACAGAAGGGACAGGCTCTAGTCAGAGACAGTGAGTACAGGTAGCACTAGAGATAACCAGATGTTGAGAGGAAATCTCAAGAGCATAAGCAACAGCACCAATGCTACTTGGCATCTTCAGAACCCAGTTCTCCCACTAAAGCAAGTCCTGGATACACAATCACACTGGAAAAGCAAGATTCAGATTAAAAATCACATCTCATGATGATGATAGAAGACTTTAAGAAGGACATAAATAACTCCTTTAAAGAAATACAGGAGAACACAGGTAAACAGGTAGAAGCCCTTAAAGAGGAAACACAAAAATTTCTTAAAGAATTACAGGAAAACACAACAAAACAGGTGAAGGAATTGAACAAAACCATCCAGGGTCTAAAAATGGAAATAGAAACAATAAAGAAATCACAAAGGGAGACAACACTGGAGATAGAAAACCTAGGAAAGGGATCAGGAGTCATAGATGCAAGCATCACCGACAAAATACAAGAGATAGAAGAGAAAATCTCAGGTGCAGAAGATACCATAGAAAACACTGACACAACAGTTAAAGAAAATGCAAAATGAAAAAAGCTCCTAACACAAAATATCCAGGAAATCCAGGACACAATGAGAAGACCAAACCTAAGGATAATAGATATAGAAGAGAGTGAAGATTCTTACATAAAGGGCCAGTAAATATCCTCAACAAAATTATAGAAGAAAACTTCCCTAACCTAAAGAAAGAGATGTCCATAAACATACAAGAAGCCTACAGAACCCCAAATAGATTGGACCAGAAAAGAAATTTCTCCCTTCCATCATATAATAATCAAAACACTAAATGAACAGAACAAAGAAAGAATATTAAAAACTGTAATGAAAAAGAATCAAGTAATATATAAAGGCTTTTGAGCCTTCATCAGAATCACACCAGACTTCTCACCAGACTAAAACTCAGAAGATCCTGGTCAGATGTCATACAGATCCTAAGAAAACACAAATGCCAGGCCAGGCTACTATACCCAGCAAAACTAATTACCATGGATGAAGAAAGCAAGATATTCTATGACAAAACCAAATTTACACAATATCTTTCCACTAATCCAGCCCTACAGAGGATAATTCAAGAAAAACTCCAACACAAGGAGGGAAACTACAACCTAGAAAAAGCAAGAAAGTAATCTTCTTTCAACAAACCCAAAAGAAGATAGCCATACAAACATAATTTCACCTCTAATAACAAAAATAACAGAAAGCAACAATAACTTTTTCTTAATATCTCTTAATATCAGTGGACTCAATTCCCCAATAAAAAGACATAGATTAACAGACTGGGTATATAAACAGGGCCCAGCATTTTGCTGCATACTCCAGAGAATCAAATAACCCTATTTAAAAATGGAGTATAGAGCTAAACAAAAAATTCTCAACTGGGGAAACTCTAGTGGCCAAGAAACACCTAAAGAAATGTTCAACATTTTTAGTCATCAGGGAAACGCAAATCAAAACAACCCCATGATCACACCTCACAGCAATCAGAATGGCTAAGATTCAAAACTCAGGTGATAGCAGATGCTGGCGAGGATATGGAGAAAGAGGAACACTCCTCCATTGTTGGTGGGATTGCAAGCTGGATTCCATTCTGGAAATCACTCTGGCAGTTCCTCAGAAAATTGGACATAGCATTACCTGAGGACCCAGCTATACCACTCCTGGGCATATACCCAGAAGATGTTTCAACATACAACAAAGACATATGCTCCACTATGTTCATAGCAGCTATATTTATAATAACCAGAAGTTGGAAAGAACACAGATGTCCTTCAACAGAGGAATGGATACAGAAAATATGGTACATTTACACAATGGAGTACTACTCAGCTATTAAAAACAATGAATCCATGAAATTCTTTGGCAAATGGATGGAACTAGAAAATATCATCCTGAGTGAGGTAACCCAATCACAAAAGAACACACATGGTATGCACTCACTGATAAGTGGATATTAGCACAAAAGGTCAGAAAACCCAAGATACAATTCACAGACCACATGAAGCTCAAGAAGAAGGAAGACCAAAGTGCTTCCGTCCTTCTTAAAAGGAGGAACAAAATACTCACGGGAGTAAATTCAGAGACAAAATTTTGAGCAGAGACTGAAGAAAAGTCTATCCAGAGACTGCCCCACCTGGGGATCTATCCCATATATAGTCACCAAACCCAGACACTATTGTGGATGCCAAGAAGTGCATGCTAACAGGAACCTGATATCTCCTGAGAGGCTCTGCCAGAGCCTGACAAATACAGAGGCAGATGTTCACAGACAACCATTGAACTGAGAATGGGGTCCCCAATGGAGGAGTTAGAGAAAGGACTGAAGTAGCTGAAGGGGTTTGCAACCCCATAGGAAGAACAACCATATCAACCAACCAGATCCCCCCAGAGCTCCTAGGGACTAAACCACCAACCAAAGAGTATATGTGGAGGGACCCGTATGGCTCCAGCTCCATATGTAGCAGAGGATGGCCTTGTCTGGCATCAATGGGAAGAGAGGCCCTTGGTCCTGTGAAGGCTCAGATGCCCCAGTGTAGGGGAATGCCAGGGTGGGGAGGTGTGAATAAAAAAAAAAAAAAAAGCAGGAGGATCGGGGAGTGGATGGGGGTTTTCTGGGGGAAATTGTTTTAGAATTAGGTCATAGTCTTCTCTAAATGTTTTTATGTTGGAGATAGGACTTATTCCCACGACCTTATGTAAAATCTCTGTATCTGTGATTCTCACATTTATATTTTGAGCACAGTTTCTTTGTATCAGTATAGTTAGCTGTGTCTTTGATATCTCTTCTTTGGTATTTCATAGGTATTTCAGACTTAACATAGCCAGAGCTGGGATTTTAGTCTCTCCCCTCCTCCATGTCCCCTCTACAACCTTATGATATTGACTCTTCCTTCAGGCTACTTTGGCGTAAGAAACCATCTGTGATCCTTCCTCTTTCTTTAGGCTAGTCCTCAGCTTCACGTAGTTAACTCCTTTCTCTTTCCTTTTGAATAGCATTTAACAAGTTTGACTACAGACTCAGAGCTGGAATGTTCTAGATTTACCTCCCCAATAGCAGCATTCCTCCCTTTGTTACATTGTATCCCCTTTGGTCTTCTCGCCTAAAGCTCTATTAAGCTTTCTCGCCTTCACACAGACATTAATGTGAAGTGCTTCTGTCTGTGCATTTCTCATAATTAGCTCCTTCTCAACCTTCAAGCCTTAAGTCCTCTGAAATTCTATCCTATATATAAATATTTGGTTGTCCTATATAAAATCATTTCCTCACCAATGTACTCGAACTTTTTATTGCAGTTCCTTATTTAATTTAACCTTCACACTTCTCTTACTTTGTAATTACATTGAATTCTGTTTTCTGGCATGACTATGTATTGGCTAAATGATAACCTTTGAATGTATATAGTAATATGTATATGTGTAGCTGCCTCTGTCCTTGTGGGTATGCGTGGTAACCAGAGGTTCATCTAAGGATGTCATCTCTTCCTCAACCATATCTGTATTTTTGAGGCAGTGTCTCTCCCTAAATCCAGAGCTCACGGTTGTGGATAGGTTGTGGTCAGCGAGGCCCTCCCATCTGCTTGTCTCTGCTTTCTCAGTGCTGGGGCAGCAGGTATATGCTTTTATGCCTGTCTTTTTATGTAGGTGATGGAGACTTTATCAGAGGCTATTATGCATAGGAAGCACTTTACCCACAAGGTCATCAGTCTCTTAGACTATGAATATAGATATTATGATTTTATTCATTGTATAACCACAAATTAACGATCTGGACTAGGCAATATATGTTGAATAAATATATGTTAATATCTGCAGAGATTCTGGAGACACCTATGAAATCCACGGGAAGAAAGATGTATACATTGGGCAGTATTTGTGTTGGATTTTGCCAAATATTCTTGATGGCCTGGGGCTTTTATTTGTGCTAAATCACTATAAAGAATGTAGCAGTGTTTTGAAGACTCTACCTCCAGTCTTTTGACATATCTCTGCTAATTCATTACCAGAGAATTGAATTACACACTGCTCTGTTTACAATGTAGCTGCAGTTTGACAAGGCGAAGTCCATGCTAGCCATCTGGGTCTTAGGTCCTTCTCTGCCTCTGAACAGTGAGACAAAGCATGCCTGTCTTTCTTACCCTGATGAAGACCAGACCTCTTCCCTGGACTTGAGCCGAGTGGTAATGTGCCTCTAAGGACTGCACTGAGTAAACCTTTAGAGCAAGGTGCAGTCAAAACTGATTAAAATCACACCATTTCATAACACGGCTTACAGGCAAAGACGTAGACCAGGAAGCTGTGAGGAGAGAGCCGGCCTGTGGCCGCACACTGAGCAGCAGCTGGGATCTGCTCGCTCGCTTACCCCTTGAGCTGTTTGTTTAGCAACGCACAGAAACAGATTTCCTAGTTTGTCTGTCATAATACAGTTTCAGCTTCCTCACTGATAAGTTAGCTGCAGATGTCACAGTTTTCCAGGCAGGGGCTGGAAGTTAAGATAACATTCCTGTCTCTCTGCAGCTCTTTGAAGTGAAAGGTTTAGTGATGTTTTAGGGAGAGGAGAGGGTAGTGGATGAGGAGGAAGAGCGGGAAGGGGGAGAGCTGTATCTCTCGGACATTTTTAGTGTGTTAGCATCACATGGAGTTTCCATTCTCTGTCCCAGGATGATGGTGTTCAGGAGACTGCCTACTGCTCTTTTGGGATTCAGATGTTTCTTCCTAAATGGGGATGAGAAGGTGGCTTTTGATGGAACTTACAAAGGCTTCACATCATGACTGTGTTACTTAACAATTTGAGGACTTCAGGCAAACCACTTAACATCTCTGATCCCCAATTTCCTTAGGCAGAATAGAAATAACAGCTGCTACTTACCTCATAGGGTTGTTTTAAGAACCAAATAAAATAATGGAAATGAAAATATTTTGTATCCTGTGAAGCTCTTTGCAAAAGTAAAGTGCTTTTGTCTTTGCCAAGGCTTCTTTCTTTCCCCCTTCCTATAAAGAAAATGTCAACATTTTCCAACCACGGTGAGTTAGTCATTCCTCCAGGGCCCAGACAGAGCAAGTGTCGGTCTCCATGGTGATATAAGGAGGGAAGTGGAGAAGAAACCCTTGGGCCTGTTAAGTACTTCTCAGTCTACTGACCTTCAATCAGAGAGAGGCTGAAAGGTGCCTTTCTCACCAGAGCTTCTCTTGCAAGGCTCAGGGAGCAGACAGCCATGGGAAGCAGCAGCAGCAGGACAGTCACTTTCTTCACCTGCTCTTCCTCCCTGGAGCAGGTCACAAGATGCTCCTTTGCAAGGCATTGGCTTCAAAAGCAGAAGAAATGAATGTCCTCTCTCTTGACAACACAGGGATGCAGGAGAATCTGAAGAGGCCCTGCTAAGTTCTCCTCTGTTTATTAACATGAGACATTATCTCTTTGTCAAATCAACCATGTTTCTCCACAGATGGCCGTTTACCCTTTCTCAGATCTAAACACTAAAATAAATAGTTGTCCCTGTTTCTTTGGGTCTTCCTTTCTGAAGCCTGGGTCATTTAAAGACATGAAATACTTTTGCATACTTTATCTTTTGCTTACCAGCACCAGCCAGTGATAGATAAAAATAGAAGCTTCATTCCCTCCGTAGTATATATTTCCAAGAATGATACCTGTCTATATCCACGGATGAGACTTCACATGCGCTAGTAGACATAACCCATTATGGTAAAGTGATAGAGAAGTGTCTTTGACATCATACCTACATACTTTTTTTAAAAAAATCAACATAATTGTTTGCATTGTACACTATTTTATTTAATACTTTAAAACCTTTTTCTTGGTTCTTTATGAGTTCCCCATCATGCACCCCAGTCCCACTCATCTCCCCTCCCCCGGTACCTGCTCTCAAGCCTTTCAACCTCTCCCCACAACAGATTAAAAACAAAATCTCATTGTGGACGCTGTAGTGTGTCACAGTGTGTCACAGTGTATCACATAGTACACCCTGTCCCCCCATACTTCTTTGCTTGCAAATGTTTGTTGCAATGACTCCTTGGTCTGGTCCGAGGCCTCTGGCTTCTGCTACCCTATCAATACTGGAACCTCTCTGTGACTCCTCTCAAATACCCTGTTCATGCCGTGTGTTGTGGAGATCCCGTAATTTTGGATCTGTAGTTCCAGCCTTTCATGCACTCCAGCAGTTCATTGATGGGGTAGATGTTGAGGTGAGGCCGTTCAAATCCCTGGATCCGGGCCTGAGAACCATCTGAGCTGCTCAGCTTGCCAGCTCTCCTGCTCTCACATCCTTGGCTGGCTCACCAGCACAGCAGGACCAGCTCCACCCTGCTGCCCAAGAGAGGTGCTGAGTCTGCTTTCCCACGTGTTGCAGCCAGTGAGGCACATGGCCAGTTCTGGAACTCTCATGACCCCAGGGCCAGCTCTCTTGCCTGCCATAGGTGGTGAGGAATGTGGGATGGGAGGAGGGCACACAGCAGACAAGTTGCTCGGCAAGGTTTGGGTGAGAGATGGGGCCAGTTGTGCACAACCCTCAGACATCAACATGAGGGACATCTTCCTGGACTTTGGTGGCAACACAGCACTGATGCTGCAGGACCGTGAAGCCATATGTGGCCCCCAGTGACAGCACAGGGCAGGACCTCACCATGGTCCCAAGTGGTATCACAGCCTACTCACATTCTGCCTCTCTTCATGGTGCCCACAGCCTTCTCTCTCTCTTTCACTTCTATTTCTTTACCACTTGATTTTCATTGGGGCACATGGAGTCTCTGAGTGTCTGGGGTCATCTCAGGAATGGTCTCAGTAGTGCTATGCCCTGCTCATGAATTACAGCACCTGGCATGGGTTATCTCAGGGATTGTCTGCCTCCCCTGGCCTACGAGTAGGATTCGTGGTCGTCTCAGGCTGGCTCCCTATCTGGGCTCCATAACACATGTCTGGTGATTGTCTTGGGCTTGTTCCTTACCTGCCTGAGTGGTGTCTTGGGCTCACTCTCTCCTGTCTGGCCTGCCCAGGTTTTGTTGGGAGCCATTTTGCCTGCTTCCGTGAAAGCCTGTCTATCAGGCAGAGTTGCGCCAGGCCATGGTGTACAGGCAGATTTCCACATCTGCTGATCTATGGGATGATAAGAGGACTCTTGAAGCTCAAGGCAGGGGACTGAATGTTCTGCTAATCTTGGAGGAAGAAACAGGGAGGAAAAGTGAGGCCTCCGGATGGGCACAGATATTGAATGTACATCAGCCACTGTCTCTGCTGGCTTGTAACTTTGTTTCCTAAGATACTGTAAAGTATATAAAGCCCAAGAGAATTAAGCTTGGGACTGCACAGCACTGACTGGACAGCCCTTCCGATTTCTAACCTTTGTCTCCGAGTCTCGTTTTCTGTCTTTCCTATAACCCTCACTCCTCAGTTAGAGGTCTCCTTGACTTTGTACTGGCCAGACTGGCACAGGTATAGCTCTGGACTGGTGGTCCATCTCAGCCTTGCCTCTTTTCAGGGGTTATTAGGCTACTAACCATTCAGATGGCCACAGGTCAGAACAATGAGCATAGACATAGCCTCTCTCCCCTCTGTCACCTACTGTCACACATGTGACATGACAGCCACACCTGCAATGCTTCTAGGGGTAGGTTGTTTTAATATTATAGCTAAACACAATCTTGTATATCTTTCTAAATGTTACCAATAGCCAATAAAATGATTAGCCATAAAAACTGATCGAGCTTAAAAGGCCCATTGAGGCAGAGTTCTGAGACTGCCTTCCACCACTGAATGAGACGACCCTGGGAGGTGGTAGGGGTAGCATTCATTGGGCCTTCTGAGCCTTCTGGGCAGACTTGGTGACCTTGCCAGCTCCAGCAGCCTTCTTGTTCATGCCTTTGGTGACATCCACATCGACTCCCTGCCTCATGTCACAAACAGTAAACTGACCCTGAGGAGGACGAGGGTCTCCTCATGCATGTGCAGGCTTGGCTGGAAACCCTATCAACAATGACTGCATCACTAGGTTTCACCACTTCAAGGCCATCTTCCAGCTTCTTTCCAGAACATCAAGTAATCTTTTCTTTCAGCCAAGCAGACTTGCAAGCTGTGTGACCTTTTTGATAATGTAGTACAGGGACCTAGCCAGTGCAAATTTGGATAATGGTGGAGCAGTGGAGCCAACTGTTGGGCCCTTCTTGTAACACCTGCAATGTATCTGCTGTCTTTGATACAAACTCTCTTTACACTGAAGGCTGTGTTGTCTCAGGAAGGTCTTCACTCAAAGCCTCACTGTGCCTTTGAGCAGATTTTATTACTTCAGTTATGACATGGACTGGAACAAGGGTGACTACCATACTAAATTTGTGAACACCAGCTTCTAATTACCCACAGGGCAGTACCTTTAGCAAGAATTCTGTAGGTATCTTGGCGGAACAGACACAAAGGCTGATGGGAAGGATTAGTTTGGGGATAAGACAAAGCTGAGAGCAGTGTGATTCCACGAGCACCACTATATTTATAGGCCACGTTCCATCCCTGAACCCAAAGCACATTAGCACTTGGCCCAGCCTTTTGTCACCATTCCAACCAGAAGCTGGCACAAATGCTATTGTGTCAGGGTTGTAGACAATTTAATTAAATATAGGTCTAGCTCCCTCCTTAGTTTCCTCCTATCTCTTTCTAGCTGTAGCATGGCTTGGTGGAATCCATTTTGTTTTACTCCCAGTATGCAAGCCAGATGGGCATGCTCATGAGTTTGCCCATTCTTAGATATACCAGCTTCAAATTTACAACTACAGCACTAATAATCAGGACAGAACAGTCTGCTGTTATGTAAATTCCTATCATCATCATCACCATCATCACCACCATCATCATCACCACCACCACCACCATCATCACCACCATCATCATCACCACCATCATCATCCCCTTCATCATGAATTCTCCCTGTCTTTCTGCATCAATGACACAATATTTGTTGATCTGAGGTTTCTGCAGGGGTATGTCAACAGTGGTACCATAATCACCCTCAGCTGTTTGTCTAAAACCTAGGCATACTTGAAGACTTATGTGGCAGCCTCTTCCTCAATTTTTGAATGTTTTGTTTGTCGATCACACCACACTTGTAGGTCAGATGGCAGCCAATCATGGTGGACTTGCCTGAATCTGCTTGTTCAGTGATGATGGTGGTGGTTTCAGTTTGGTGGTGGCTTTCATGTCACCTGTGTTCTGATAAAAACTTGTTTTAAAAAAAAAGGAAATCCAGCTTTTATAGAAAGAACTTCTTGTGATAGAATTGCAAGTCATGAAGTCTGTAATCGTTTGAGGTATTATTAATGAGAAAGCTTAGTATCAGCGTTTTTGAAGTGCAATGGGTGAAATATACTTCTATACAGAGAATACTATAAAAGTATGCATTTTCTAGTGTGCATATATGTAAAATGTAGGTATGTATGTAAAACTATGTGTTACAACTCTGAGATATGACTAAAAAAATAACATTAGAGTAAAATAGACCATTTTCTGCTTTTAGAAAAACAGCGGAATGCTTCCTAATCTTTATCATCTGTTTTACTGGCTTTAACTGGTAGCCAGTTGCTGAGTACGTAAAAAATATTTCTAATGTGTTTTTGATTTAATATTGAATGCAGGATTAATTTTCTTAGCATAGAATTTTGCTGTAATCCAAGTAAAGGCTCTGTTTGCTTCTTCCTTTCTTCTCATCAGGTTTTGCAGCATTCTTCTGTTTTCAGGACCAACCTTCTTTTTTTGGGCTTCCCTCTTATTTTGTCTTTCCTGCTTCCTCTTTACTTGGGCCTCCCTCTCTCCTGCCCTCATAATCTTACTGTCAAGTTTTCTCTTCAACACCTTGACCAAAATGCCTTTTATTGCTTCAGGGGTCAGATAAATGCAAGCAGTAGATCCGTGTAAGAGACCAAGGGAGACTATGCAGAGGTGAGCTCGCTGTTAGTCACAGCCCCTTAGTGGCTGGTTGCAGACTGAAGACTTAGACGTGAGTGCACCAACGTGTAGCCTCCCTTCTGTCTGCTTTTTAGAAGGCTGACACAGGGAATGTTAGCCATCACACCTAAGGAACATTAGCAAGGGCAAAGACCAGTGACTGATGACCATGTGTAACCAGGTGAAGAGAGCTGTTCTATAGTCTTCCTGAACCGTGGTGAACAGCTGTAGACTTCCAGTATACTGATGTAAAGGAAAGCATGCACCGAGGGATGGCTAAGATCTGGGGACTTGCCAGGGTCACAGTGCTAACTGTGGTTAATTAGGAAGTCAATAATGATGTCACCTAGACCATGCTGCCTTCTCAGTGCTTCAGATCATGCTGAAATACTCATTGCAGTTCTAGAAGTTTGCTTTAATCTGGCTCAAGGCTGTGTTCATTTCAACTCTGCTTTCTTCTTTGTCTGGACATCCCTTGACACTTGGAAGGTCAGCCTTTGCTTCCAGTTTCCTGGAAGTTTTATTTCATCTGTGTTATGGGGTGAACAGTCAGTTGTAACTTTAACCCATCCCTGTCCCATCTCCCCACTGGCTGGGTGGGCTCTGTACGTCTCCTGAAGTTCTCAGCTGGCTTGATGGCTTTCCTGCTTAGATAGGTTAGATACTTTTTGGCCTCTTTTGAGTTCAGTTGTCTGGGAAGCTTATCTTATGCCTTCAATTTTTTTTCAGTCTTAGAGTTTTCTGGGTTTAAGGCAGCATTTGTAACCCACATTAATCTCTTCTAGAATGCTCCAAAGGTACCTTATCAGAGAAAAATTGTCTGCATGTTTTGACTGAAAGCACATTTTTCTTGAAGGCTTAGTGGTTCGTTCTTCAGCCTTTGGAGAGACCAAGAGTGAAGATTCTTTTAGGACCACCCCAAAGAATGTCTTTTTGTGTCTCCCAGGTTGCACAGTCACGTCTGTGAATGTCATTGCTGGCATTTAGAATTTTAATAGATAAGCCATGGGGAAATCTATTAGACACCTGGATACTTTAGAATCCTTTGAAAGCTGATCGTTCATTTGTGGCATCTCTGGACATGGTCTATTAACTGTGCAGCTTCCTTCCGCTCTCCCTGAGTCCTGCCATGAGCACACTAGAAAATGGAATGTGCTACCGGGAAACTTAAAAACACACTGCTCTTCCTCCAGAGGGGTTTTATTTGTTCAAATAGTTTTATTTGTTTCAAATAGTTGTAAGAATTAAGGTGATAAATGTTTCAGGCTTTCTATTGCTCAAATATAAAGGACTTTTCCATGATACAGTTGTTTGAGAAAGCCTTCCTGAACATCCCTGTGCTGTCCCAACCAGCATCTGTAGGAACGGAGCTTGACTGTATTGATGGAGCCATAGGAAGCATATTTAAAACAGTCTAATTATATCCCCTGTCATTAATAACTTCATTTTAAATGATTCATCTGCATCCTAGTTTAAGTATAGCTTAAAACAAAAATAATGCCTTCCAGGGGTTTTTGAAGGCCCCTTTAGGAAAAAGTTCAACAAATAAAATAATGTAGACTTCAAGGCGTGCAAATGGAGTGTTAATGATCCCTTCACTTTTAAAATTTGTTGGACATAAAAGCGATGCTAATCTGATTAGTAACTGTGATTGGGTGAATCTACTGTAAAAATGGATGGGGTTCTGGTTTTTAACATGATACCGTGGAGTCATCTGAGAAGCACGGCTGTGGAGCATGAAAGTCTCTTTGATGGAGTCTTCTATGATTAGAAAGTATATTTACACATATTTTTGTTTCTATGTACATGTGAATACACACATACACATGCACCACACACACACACACACACACACACACACACAGAGTTTTGTTGTTTTTCATAAGTAGTTAGAAGGTTTGTTCCTAGAAAACCAAGAGGAAAGAAAAGCAGTGTGACACAAACACACTAGCTGTGACCGTGGTTAGGACCACGCTTATCAAGTGACTTTAGTGTCCCCTTTACTGTCTTTCTGCGTCAGAAAAGGGTGAATATCTGGAAATTATGTGTAGCTCTTTATTTGTGATGAATCATGTAACTGGAAGAATTAAGAGAAAATTTGAAGGCTTCGTGATGTTGAAAAACATCTCTCACTCTACTGCTTGACCCTCTGTCTCACTTGTAGCTTAAGTGTGAATGTCACAGGTCCTTTCTGTAAAGCTAGAAGCTTATTCCTCAGCGCCTGCATACACTGCAATTTGTCTTTTTGCTGAATGCCAAAAATCTTTGTCAGCTCAAAGTCCAAAGAAATGTCACCACTGCTTGTGAATGTATTTATTAGGGAAGAAAGCAGTTCTTCTTGAAGCCATTAAAATGTATGAAAACATACTAAAAAAGGAAGATTTTAACCAAATAAAAATGGCTTAGTTTAAACTTTATTTGGAATTTAAACAGAACTTTCCATTTTTATCCTAGTAGAGAGATTTCAAATTGAGTGAACCCTCTATGAATATTTTTAATAAATCCAGTGAACACCTTATTTATAAATAAAATGACTGTGCTTTTATAATGCCCTTCGCATAAGAATTTCATTATTAACAGTGTTACAAAATTTGAGTGTGGACATCACATAAAATACATGATAACAATCAGATGGGAACAGTTGACTCAGTCGGCATGGGATTTTGTTTCAGTTTGGCCGTGTTCGTTTTGACTTATTTCCATGGCAAACTTTGAAAGACTTCAGCACATTTGTTGGCCTTTTAGGGGCTTCAGTTCGCCTCTGTCTTCAGTGGTGAAGCCCGGGGAGAGTTTGTAAATAGGTGTGTAACACAGAGTCCAGGCATACTTAGAATGTAGATTCACGACCTCACTGTGAACTCATCGATTCCTCCATCCCATAGTCATAGGGTAGTGCAGACTCTACAGGGGGACAGAGCCCGGGCTTGTAAGGCTTGGGTGGGACAGAGTGCTGATTTCAGTTGAATGTTCTAGGAAGAGGGAGGAAAATGATGTCACGGCAACGGAGGGCATCGTATCCGAAACCTTCCTGTCAACCAAGTCCTTAGTAGTTCTGACGTTAACGTCTAAGTTTCCAACCTAAAATCTCTACACACGGTGAAGCTGCTGTCTCTGTGTTAGTCCTTTAGCAATTTCCAGAACTGTCTTTCAGAAGAACCTAACTGTTTCAGTTACAGTAGGAGTTGTGATGACTTTTGCTCATGGGGTAAGTTGTACACGTGACACTTCTTTCAAACTTATTGTCACATGTGCTTGTGTGTTTTTAAAAAAATAAAAAATGAATTGGTCTTGTTGTCCAGTGTGAACTTTGTCTTAGCCTCTCTGCTTACCAGTGTGTTACCTCTTAAACTACCCCCCTTGTTTTTTTTTTTTTTTATTGTTGTTTGTTTTGTTTTAATTTGGGTAAGGAAAATCATAGGAATACCACTTAAGCTAAACAGGAAATGATGTCAAACAAGGTACTTGACATGGTGATTGTTAGCTTGGTGTGGTGGCATGGACCTTCATCTCAGCTGCTTAGCAAGTTGAGGCTGGGAGATCATTTGAGCTTAGAAGCTTGTGTCCAGTCTGGGCAACATAGGGAGACCCTATCTTAAAACAACCCAACCCAAACCAAAAGTGGGCACTAAATAAATGCTGGTTACAACTATTTTTATTCCTTCTTTGGGAATTTCACACAGTGTATGATCATATCCCTCCTTGCTGCTCTTCTCCTGAATCTCTCCCAGAACCACCTCCACTGCCCCTCACAACCAGCTTTCTGCCTTCTCTTCCTCCTCCTCCTCCCCCCTCCCCTCCCCCTCCCCCTCCCCCTCCTCCTCCTTTTCTCCGTCTCCTTGTCTCCGTCTCCGTCTCCTCCTCCTCCTCCTCCTCCTCCTCCTCCTCCTCCTCCTCCTCCTCCTCCTCCTCCTCCTCCTCCTCCTCCTCCTCCTCCTTCTTTTTAAAATAATACTTCAAGTTGTGCTGCTTATATACCCCTGAGAGAGGCCATCTTCTGGAGTGTGATAACTGTACCAGGGTGGCACCCTTGAAGAAAACTGACTCTACCCCAGAAGCCTCCAACTGCCCATAGCTCCTCCATCAGCATGAGGGACTTACAAACTCTTTCCCCTTCAGCGTTAGGATGTTAGCTTGATCTTCAGCAAGTAATCAAGCTGCTGTGAGTTCACATACATACTGGTCCTGCCGTAGCTAAGACATAGTTTTACTCTGGTTCCCTCCGACCCCTGGTCCTTATGATCTTTTTGCCTCATTTTCCATGGTGGTCTGTGAGCCTTGGGGAGGGAGGAGCAGTGATAAGAAAGTCTCATTTGTAGCCAAGCACCCCACCTTACCTTTATTCTTTGCATTTAGATAGGTTGTGAGTGTCTGCATTAACCACCATACACTCTACAATGAGACAAATTTCTCTGTTGACTTCTGAGAGCTGAGATAACCTCAGGGAAATATGAGTTTAGAGAGCAGTCTGATATGTCTACTTAGCAAATAGTAGTAGTAGACGCACCCCTGGGTCCCATGACCCTCGACATCATGTGTTCTTGGCACATTTACAGCACTGGACATGAGGTTCTGTCTGTGGTGCAGGCCTTAAATCCAATCAGAAAGTGCTTTGTTACCACAATACCCTGCCAATCATTGTTGTAGGGTTGATGGCTGGGTCAGATCTGCTGATGAACTTTTCCTCCCGGAACCCGGCACTGCACCTTCTAGTATCAGGACAGGCTTGATTTCTCCATGTTCTGTGACCATGTATGCATTGTCCTCAGCAACGTGGTTGAATTCTGGTGGCAACCAAGAGAAATAGCAACAGCCTACATTGTTTGGGTATCTCTGAGACATCTCTGACCAATACCTTGATAGGGGATGTGTCCTATACCTCGTGCTGGGCTTTTTATGTGACAACCAATGACTTCTTGGGGCCTAGTTATAGTACAGGTTATAAAGTCTGATTAAGAGTTTGACAGTTTTTTTTACACTCCTTGATACATATTAACGAACCATTTCCTTGCAAAGATCCCACCAACTGATGTTGTCAGTGACCCTATGAAAGTTCCCATTTCCCTTATATACCAACCCAGAAATACAGATTTATAATTTTAAATCTTTATTAAGCAATACTCACTGATAGCACACAATTACTTTAAGTTCCTTAATGAATATCTGAGCTGTTTTTAAACACTATTTTCATTATAAATGTGCTCATGTCTTGTTCTGTTTCTCTCTGAGTTGCTCATGTTTTGCTTTTCAGTTTTTATGAGGTCTTTTTTTTTCTGTTCTTTATTTTTTTATTGATTGATTGATTTAATGAATGTGAGTACACTGTCGTTGTCTTCAGACACACCAGAAGAGGGCATCGGATCCCATTACAGATGGTTGTGAGCTACCATGTGGTTGCTGGGAATTGAACCCAGGACCTTTGGAAGAGCAAGTCAGTGCTCTTAGCCGCTGAGCCATCTCTCCAGCCCCCTTATGCAAAGGAGGTTAACTTCTGTCGCGTTTGTAGTAATTATTCTTTGTTTTAATTCTATATTTTCTATTAAATACTTATGTAATGAAAGCTATTGATCATTTTCCTTGTGATTCTTTTCTGAATCATTGTAATTGCAATTGGAGACCTGAGGTCAAATCCCAATTTTTGACTGTTTCTTAGCTGGAAGACACACCACACCTGAGGTCTGCCTCTGTATGATAAAAAGCTCTTCTTACTCTGTTCCGTTATATTCAGAGGATTTTCTTTGTGATTCCTCAAGCAGGCTTTACAAATGCTCTGCTGTGTCTAACTCCTGATTAGTGTGATAAAGAGATTTATTTCCTCAACTGGTTCAAGGATTTTGAGTCATATTTTGTGAGGTTAAGAAGTCACTTATTCTACTTAAAATTTTCATGGAAGTGTAGTAAACATTTCTGTCTGGATAGAAGATAACAAATCGGCCGGGCGGTGGTGGCGCACGCCTTTAATCCCAGCACTTGGGAGGCAGAGGCAGGCGGATTTCTGAGTTTGAGGCCAGCCTGGTCTACAGAGTGAGTTCCAGGACAGCCAAGGCTATACAGAGAAACCCTGTCTCGAAAAACCAAAAAAAAAAAAAAAAAAAAAAAAAGGTAACAAATCAGTTATATACATCTAATGATGCCCGACGTGACAGTTTACAAGACACTCTTAATGTATGTTGTGTATTTTACTTCAATTACAGAGTAAGGCGGGCATTGGTATGGCCTTCGTATAACCAAAGACACAAAGCTCACAACTGCTGTATCTTTTTGTAGTCCACACAACTAGGAGATGGCCAAGAACTTGAATTTGATTGTAGGTTCCCAATTACAAACCCACACCTTGTCCTCCAACCCTAGTGTCTTCTTGGGTTTTGAGAAGTACACATTGTACCATGGACAGGTTGTTCTGCTATTGGGTAGGAGCACATCTTTCTCTCCCAGCAAACCTTCCCATTACCCGCCACATCTCCATCAGCAGTGACTGTTACCGAACCTAACTTGAGCTTTATAATTCCACATTGGTTGTTCCAGACATTTTCTCAGAGAAGGAAGGAAATAATATAGGTTGAGCTAACACTCATATTTAAACTGTTTATGCAAAAGCCTCCCTCTTGTGTGAAACATCATCTGATTCCTTTCTTTCCCCCTTTACAGTGGCCGCACATGCAGGGTCCATGCTGTAAATCCTATTTTACAGAGCATCTTTCAGTAGACTCCATATTGCCAGTGTTCCTGCTGACTTTTGTCAAACTAGTCATTCTCTTCCTTTTTCAAAGATGAAACCTGTGTCCAGATGCCACACAGGCTTTACCAGAACACATCACCACAGTCTTCTTAAATTGATGTGGAGTTGAGGAAACATCAACAACAGAGAAAAGTTTCAAAATGTGAACAAATTTGAATCAACTCAGAGTCAAGTCTGAGATAAATTCGAGATGTTTCTAGAAGCATTGGTCTGTGTTGTGTCATGTGACTTCACCTCAGCCCTGGTTCTGAACAGGCAGCATGTGCATGCTTGCCATGCGTTCGGTCACTTTATGAAACACCAATGCATGCAGACAACTTCATGCTGTGAACTGCTGTACTTACTCATATGAACTCACAAAGAATGCGCGTGGCCTGCATGGGTTTGTCCCAGTTGGGATCCTAGGGCTGAAAGGAGTGGACACATGTCCCCATCCCTAACCCAGAAGTGGATACATGTCCCCATCCCTAACCCAGAAGCTGTCTCCAATTGATAACTACTTGCAAAGGAAAAATAAGTTTTTCCAAGACAGTTTCATGTGGAAACAAATCACTCTTAGGGGTAGGTCCCATGACCAGCAATAGATGGTCAATATGAAATGAGCTCAAGGCATCTTGGGAACATCTGTCTCATTGTTAAGTCATGGCTTTGCCTCCCCCACCTTACAGTCCCTTTGCATTTAAATTATGGCTTCTGGTTTTATGGGGTTCCTGTATGTGTGTGTGAATGTCTCTGCATCTATATGTGTTTCTTGGTTATATTGTGTGACGAAAATAATTTTTAATAAAAAAGACAGTAAAAGCCTTTCTATTGTCAGTAAATATTTGGTCTGTAGTCCTATTTTCCATAAGGGCAAGCCTCTTCCTGTGAGAAGAGGGGTTACAAATGGAAAAAAGTTTAGGGAGCCCTCATGACACAATTATAGCTTCTTTTAATTCTGAGGGGTCTGAGGGAGATACTAGAATTATTTTCTCCATCTTATGGATGTGGTAATTTCTCTGAGAAATTACCTGACTCGCCCATGGCTGGGGAATCCTGGGGCTCAGATGGGAACACACATAGAACCTGCTCACAGCCTTCCTAGATCGACTGGGATTCCTTTCACCTGCTCTGGTCCCGGAAGTGGCTTTTTCATATGCATCTGAGCGGCTGTAAATGTACTTCTCTATCCCTATCCCATAAACCTAACTCCGTCCAGGGTCATTCTGCACAGCTTGCCTTACACATAAAAATGAACTTTAAAGAGGTTTACTTTAGCCTGATGGCCGTCTCCTCACTGATCTAGAAAGCAGGTATCCTGAGTGTGACTTCCTCTTTGTAAAGGAACACATTGCCTCGCTCCACTGTGAGCTCAGTCCTGTTTGTATCATAATCCAGACCGGATGAGGGCAGGCTGACCTGCAGCTCCCAGGACCGGTTGCTCTCCAAGTTTCTACAAACAACTGGGGGGTGGGGGGTGGGGGATGGGCTGGGAATTGATAGGATTTGGACATGTAACTGCCTTTTCTGTTTTGGAGAACACTAAAGGAAAAAAAAAAAAAAGACATGACAAGTATGTGGCAGCGATGGATGGGGATGGTCACTGGAGCAGAAGAAAAGATTTGTAGAAAGATTAAAGGAGTTGAAATTTGTGGCGTAAAGAAAGATGGAGGGAGGACGACTTCGCACAGGACTGGGGTGGAAAGGGAGTTCTGCAGAGGAGACAATGAGCTGAAAGGAAGGTTAATTGGAGTTGGGGGCATTGGCATCCAATAAGAGTGACTGTGCATGTCACATGTCCCCACTGGACTGTTTGTGTTACTGTGCAGTCCTTACTGAACATTGCTGTGCCCTAGTCAGTTAACGTATTTAACTCGCAAACCCTATGGGAAGCTTACCCTCCTTTTGCAAGTGAGGTTTTGAGAAGCCAATAACTTGCTCCAAGTCACAGAATCGACAAGGAAACGGCAGACCTGGCTTGGAAACCTTGGATGGAGTGACTTGTGATGCCGCACTTGTTCATGTCTGTCTCCATCAGAGTACAAGGCCTCAGCTGCACGCTCCACAGCCGAGTCCTCAGTGCCGGGCTCACAGCCCCACACTGGAGTTTGTTTGTGGGAGCGTCTTTTAATTCATTAAAAGAACAAATGAGAAAACGAAATCCAATCTAACCCCAGGACTGCCCGATGATCCGTTTGCCATGTGGATTTTTTTTTTTTTTTTTTTTTTTTTATCAAAACACAAAACAAAAACCCATCTCAGTAATTTGTTACGTCTTCCTTCAAACACTTATGTACACTCTCTCCTAAACTCTTACAGACCAAGGGCATGAGTGATAGCTTTTTTTCCAAGCTAATGAACTCATCTCACTTGATTATATATTGGATCCAGTCATGGCTTCTCCAAAATGACAGTTTGTAGTGATTGTCCTCTCAGATTCTTGTGGAATCTGGTGAAGGAAGAGGTGATGTTTTCATAGCAATGATAGTGGCAGACAAAGGTCCTGTCCACACTGACTGATTATCTGTTCATTTGACTGAGAGTTTCTGTCACATCATCATTAAATTATGAATTAACATTAAGCAAGGCACATTATTTCCCCTATACATTTTAAGTATCAAAAGGAAAAGCAAAAAAAAAAAAAAAAAAAAAAAAATTTCAGAAAATGCAGACATTCAGACTTCAGAGGTTTGAGATAGCAGCAACAACAACTCAAAAGTGCAAGAAACACAAGAGTTGGGTATTGTGCTTTATGTCTGTTTTCCCAGTCCCCGGGAAGCGGAGGCAGGAGGACTGGGCTACAGAGTGAGTCCATGTATTAAAGGGCTAAAAATACACAACAAAATAAAACTGTAGAAATTTGAAGTATCTTAGAAGGTAGGATAACATTTACCTAGTGGTTTTCAACCTTGGTACTACTACATCAGGGACAATGGAAAGGTTTGAAAAATATTTATTTTTTGAGACTATAATATAATTATATAATTTCCCCTTCCCTTTCCTTTCTCCCAACTCTCTCATAAACCCAATTGCTACTTTTTCATCCAATTTTCACGCATGCATACACGCACGCCCTGCTCAGACTGTATAATGGTGCTGGTGGGTCAGTTCCCAGCATTCCTTAGTTGCTTTACTTCTTTGTGTAGGGTTGAAGCCTCGTGGGCTTCCTTCCTTCCGTGTTAGCATGTCTACTGGTGGTGTTCTTGTTCACTTACCCACATCACTGAGACTCTATGGGTATAGCCTCTGACATTCTCACAATGTCACAGCAAACTTCCTGTTCCCCTGCTTCATATTCTCTTTCTTTCCCCTCTTTTGCAATAACCCTTGAGTCTTAGGCGTAGGAGTTCAACAGAGAGGCCCACTCATGGGGGCTGGGGAGATGGACCAGTCAGTAAAATGCTTGTCCTGTCACTGTGATAACTGGACTTAGATCTCAGCACCCACACAAAAGCTCGGGGAAGTGTTGTTTGTCTGTTACCAGATTGCTGAGGGTAGGGATCAGTTGGGTCCCTGGAGTTCAGGTCAGCCAGTTTAGTTAAACTGGAGAGCACTGCATTCAATAGAACACCCTATCTCAAATATCAGGTGGAGGGTGACTGAGGGAGACGCCTGATGTCTACATGCATGTATATACATGTACAAGTGCATGCACTCACAAAACATAAACACAGGTGTAGTGTATACCATGCAACAGAAGCTCTGGGCCTAGGCCTTGGCACCCATCCAATACTTTAAAAATTCCAACAGTCTTCTTATCCTTTTTCATAGGACATGCTTTGAATGCCTTCCCTGAGCCTCTTCTCAGTGTACTCTTTCTTCCTGCGAGGCTGGCCACAGAGCATGTGTGCCAGGCAAGGGCTGTGTCACTGAGCTATGCCCACATCCCTCAGTGCATGTCTGAGTGTTAGAACCTTCATAAAGAACATAGAAATCCATGCTTAGTCTCGATAGTGTGAAACAGGAGACTTTAACAACCTCCTTTTAGCATTGTAAACAGCATATTTCCTTAATACAATCTAAAATTTAATATTTAGATTAAATTATTATATTTTATACAATTATATTTTATATAATTATTATATTAAATATTATATTTATATAATTATTATATATTTTAAATATATAACATTTACAACATAAAAATATGCACAAAAAATGTGGTGGGTATGTATAGATTCCCAGCCAAGTCCCGGGCTCCCCGAAGGCAACTCACTATTCCAGCAATCCTAGTGTATGCTTCTATGTATTTTTATTAGACAATATACTCATGTCTTTCAAGGAAACATATGGCATTACTTTGCATTTAAAAATCTGCATATTTAGGAAAATGTTATGTGTATTAATTTGCATATCGATGTTGTGTCGGTTTGGTGTGGCGGGTGGATGTGGGAAGCGTAGGCTCACTCACCCTCCGTGCTACCAGATAGCCTGTTGGAGAAATTACACTAACAGTTACGCTTTATTGCTGAGAGGCATCTAGGATATCCATTTCAATGTTGCTTAATTTATACGAGCTTCTGATAAACAGCCTTCCTGTTGGCTTGGTTTCCACGTGAGTCACTGTTTCATAGGCTGATGAGAAGCTATGATTGCCCCATACTGTTGTCGTCAATCTTCTGACAGAGTTTAGTATGAGGCTTATGTCTTGAATATTGTTTCATTTCCTGGGGTGGGGAGGAGGTTTTTCATTTAAAAGTCAATCTTGTTATCTTCATGTTATGTCAAAATGCTTAGTTCTTAATTACAATTTGGTCACCTTGGATTTTAACTGCTAATAAGAAAGGTATATAAGACTATTATCATAATTTTGATATTGATAAGAATTATGTTGAATAGAAGATCTGTTACCTGGTGAAGTAGAGTCTTTATCTTTCATAGTACGACTTAAATTTACTGTATGTTGAAGAAAAATAGTGAATTTATTGTTTAGAATTAAGTATGAATAAATAAAGCTTATGTGATATTTGATTCCAGATTCAAGAAAGAGTTTAGAAGTACCAGATGCACCTTGGATTGTTTCTGAGTGTCTCTGAGGACTCACCAAGCAGCACTGGAATAAAGATCCTGCCAGTGTTTTTTGGTCCTATATGATAAGCTCATTTCAATTTTGGTTGAGGATAGGAATTTAAGGGTCTTACTCACACGAACCACCAGGGGGCGCTGTGGCATAATCAAGGGAGGCTTGTGGCTCCAGTTTGCAGAGAAGCAGCCGTGTAATCTTTCAGAAGAGCTTAGAAAAATCACCTTTACTCCTCAAATAGCATTTATAGAAGAAAATTTAAATGTGTAAACTAGTCTTTATTCCCAAAAGGAAAAAGAAACAGGACACACATATAATTTAAATGCAGCCCTTTTGTCTGAGAGAAGGAGTTTTTCTTTATATTTTTCAATCAGCTATTTGGAACAGGATAATTGGCTAATTATTTAATTCTTAATCCAGAACTGTGGGTCTATAAAATTCAACATAAAAGCAAAGTTCAGTGTATTTTTAGTTAAAATCTCACACAAAAAACGCACAAGTCATAAATGAACAGTGCGGAACCTCACGACACAGAATGCTCTGTTCCCTTAGCAGGCTGTGAAGGCTTTTGCGTCTTCCTGCCTTTCTAGAGGTAACTACTGTCGTGTTTTTCTCTCACTCTCACATGAAATCAAATTTCCCATTTTTGGGATTCCTGTAATGGGGTCCGTTTGGTACCCCAAGCGCGCGCTTGTGAACGCAGGTGACTGTGCATACCGGAACACAGCACTGGATTCTCTAGATCTGGAGTTATAGGACCCGTGAGCAGACCAGTGTGGGTGCTAGGAGCTCAGTTTGGGTCCCGTGAACATGGTTCCAGCCCCAGCATTCTCTGTTTAGATTCCTCAGTGCTGCGTCTGGCTACCAACATACCACATTTATAGAGTCTATTGTCCTGAGGTTGAATATTTGAGTTGGTTTCAGTTCTTAGTTATTAAAAATAAGGCATGTTTCATATCTTTTGGGTATAAATGCACACTCAGTTTTATCCCATTCCTTTTACAATGAACACGGTGGGCGCTATAATGTGCCACTGTGCGCGACAGTAGGGAATACATTGGGAAGACCAAAGGACGCTCAATACTTATTTCCGTCCTATTGGTTCAACATACGATTCTGATGTATTTTATAAAACCAAACTTTCTAATTTGTTTTCTGAGTTTTGCTTCAAAATACTTGGACTCACTTGGGACAACTGCAACACTAACCAGTGGTCAAGGTCACTCTATCACTGTACAAAGTAGTGAGGTGAAGAAATTGGCCCCAGGCCAGTAAGCCTACCCCTGCTAAGGGCCGAGAGAAGGAGATGGAGCAGGCAGGACAGATATTAGAGGAAGTGGAACCTAGCAGATTCACAACTTCATCGTGTCCTGGTTGCACTGGTGTCAGCTGAGGTTTGAAGGCAAGAAGAACATTCAATGGAGTTATGGTCCAACTTGGGTTTCACTGGAGCCTGTCAACTGAGTACCTCACCGTCACTGGGCAGGCCAGAGCTGTGTGGCCCTTTTCTCTGTTTTTCTCTATTTCAATCAGAAGTAATTAGGAGCAGAACAGGAAAGGACAGTGAGAACAATTTCCAACCCACATCAGTGTTAACGAGCTTTGTAGGCAGCCATAATTCTTCACTTAGATGTGCATGGTCTCTCAGTGTTCATGAGAGTCACCTTCACAGTCAGGGATTAAAATTCTGAACCTAGAAAATAACTCAGCCTTTTGATGTTACTGTTTGTTAAACAAACAAAGAAGAAAGCAGACAAACCCCCAGTAAAACAAACAAACAACAAACAAACAACGCCCCCCCAAACCAAAAGTCTTGTTCCTGTATCGAAAACTTAAAAGATACCGAGGGGACCAGCTCTCAGTCTCAGCACGACTGACCTGAGGATTTTTCAAGGCGTGGTTGTTGAGCCTTTTGTTAAATAGCAGTGATGGGACAGGTTGTGTTGGGCTCTTCCTGCTCGTCCTAGCCAGCAGACTAATTTTACACTTACTACCTCTTTGTCATTCTTACAATTCTCTGGGTGGTACCATTTAACCCTTTTTGGAGATGGTCAAGGTGGTGCCCAGGGAAGGCTGGGAGAATGTGGGTATGTTTCACATGTACTGAACATGTCTCACCATGTCATTTACTTTGGGAGGTGCTCCTGCACGCTATTTTTACAGACAGGACCCGTGAGCTGTTACTGAACCCTTACGATGTGTAAGGCATTCTGTTAAGTGCATTCCTGGCATTGTTAGCTCCATTTCCCAGCCTTATAACAATCCTGTTAGATACACACCATTCATTATCCCCACATCATGGAGGAGAGAAGTGGGGCTCGGTAAGTAAGGAGCTGGTCCAAACTCATGAGTTCAGTGAAAAAAAAAAAAAATAGGACAAAACTGGGAGTCAAAGTGGCCCCGTGTTACCTTTGATGTCCGAGGTCAGAGGGTTCAAGGCAGGGTGGTGTCTTCCCAGTGTGCGCTGCCTGTTGTACTTAAGGCTTGCTTCCCCCACCCTCAGGCACTGTGGTTTTAGTTCGTGTCATTATGTCTTATGCAAAGTAGACAAAACCCATTAGGGTTTGCTTTTTTTTGTGAGATGCTTTTCATCCACGTCATTAAGCAATGCTCTTTGTCTCTTGACGTGAGAGCAAATCCTTTAATCTTCACTCGTAGCTTGCAACTTTTCAGCCCTCTGATATTTTTGCCTTTTAAGTTTTATACTTCCTGTTGCTGGCCTGTTTTTTAAGGGCTGTTTTCTGATGCAAAGATTCCACACTATTTTTAATTCGTAATTTTTAAAAATTACATGCATGTCTGACTATTGGTTTATTCAGGTGCCTGCAGTGCCCATGGAGACCAGGAGAGGCCATCCAATCCCTTGGAGCGAGAGTTCGAACTGGAGGCACCCGATGTGCGTGCTGGGAATTGACTCTGCAGATGCTATGCACATCTTTAACTTGGGCTGTCTGTCTGTCTAGTGCCAACTGCACTGTTTTCAAAACGATTGGTTTGATGAATGAAATCAAGGTGAGAGAATCTTGCCTAGTTTCTTATTTATATCAATTATTACTTGGAAATGTATACTTAGATGGGAAAAATGTCCTAATCTCATTCTCTGTGTTCTGGAGTGCTGGGTTTTGCCTGGACAGATTATACATGCAATATAAACCAAGAATGTTTCCAGTGATTTTCACTAAAAGAGAAATTAGGCTTCCTGCGTCTCTGTCTTTGCACATGGAAGCTGGTATGCCTTTCTGTATGCTACATGAAAACCATATTCCTCATGAGGCTAGGATTCCCACGGGAGACTTGATGACTTGGCCCATTTCTGTGTACTTTTGCCAGACACTAGAGTCACCATACCCTTTATAAAAATGTGTTAATACTGGCATAAGCACAAAGACGATTTTATCTGCATGATTTTAGTGAACTGTTTGGACACAATTTGAAATTCTTGCAAAAAATGTGTTTGTCATCTGTTTTTCCTTTTTTTCGATGCTCTTAAGAGACTTTGCCCAAATTCCTCAGCAAAATTTTCTATCTGCCAGTCTTCCTGGCAGAAGATGACTGTGAGATTTTCACAATGAAAAAGAAACCAAAGACCTTTGAATGATATTATGTGCTTTGGGACAAGGGCCGCGCCTGAAATCAGAGCTTCCAGCAGATGGCAGCACCCCTTCACGGGATCGGCGCGGCAGACAAATGGAAGCGCCTAAAAGTAAAGCGATACCCCACTGAAGTCACGCGCCATTTCTGAGAAATGCGATAGCCTCGCCCGAGAAGGAGCCCGTTTACCATTATCTGTCTGCTATTATCTCATCCCTCTGTTCTGTCTGATTATTCTGCAGCTCAGCATTTTGCATACGCCAGCCTACAGGTCTCTCATATGGCTACCGAGTATGTGTTTAGAGTGTGGCATTCACCCCTTCAGCAGTAACCTTCACTAAGCGCTTTGCTGTCTTCTTTCTGCTGGCTCATGAATTTGCCTAAGTGATGTTTTTGGATGCAGTGTACTGAATGATAAGAACTTATAAGTAGACTCTGAGGCCCGATACATTAGTATTCTATCCAAATTAAGAAAAAAATGGGGGGATAGGAGGGATGACTTGGAGTTTAGGGTCCTCTTTCAGAGGCCTGTGTCTTTTAGTACCATGCCAGGTGGCCCACAGTTGCCTGTAACTCCAGTTCCAGGGGATCTGACTTCCTTGGGTATCCCCACAGATATTGTGCTTGCATGTTTGCGTACATTTTTTCCCTTTTTCTTCCTCTCTCCTTTCTTCCTTCTCTCCCTCCTTCCTCTCTCCCTTCTTCCCCTTCCTCTGTCACACACACACACACACACACACACACACACACACACACACACACTACTCCCCTACACCAAAAAAACAAAACAAAAACAAATCTTTAAATACGAATTTGGAACCTGTGCACACCACAGGAGCTCTTTGCTTGTGGGGTTGGCTGTCTGCTCTGTCTTTATTTCCTCCTTCCTGGGGCCCAGTGGGATGCTTCTGCCGTGATGCTGGACTCTTGCTCACAACATCTACTTATGGAGTGTGCTAGATTTCCGGAGACTAGCTAGAGATGGAGACTTCCAAGTCCTCTGAGGCCTATTTTAAAATATTTTTTTTTCCTTCCATAGGAAAGTTTCTCTGGCCTTATATGTCTATTTTTCATGGATGTTCATGCATTAGAATACTTTTGGCTAGAATAGAAAACTCATCCCAAATTATCTTAAATAATAAGGGTGTTTTATTTTTTTTTATGATAGGTTCTGAAATGAAGCAGTCTTCTGACTCAGTTAACTCAGAGGCTAGACCATGTCCTTGGGCATAGGTTCCCTGGGGTCTCTGTCAATTGCTTATCCTTTTTTTTCTTGTTCTCGGGATCATCAGCATCCAAGAGCAAAGACGCTCGTGGATCTGACATGCCTGGGTAGCTGTGAGTTCCAGGCTAGCCAGGTCTACATAGGAAGTTCCAGGCTACGCACACATACAAAGTGGGACTGTTTCTCAAAAGGTGAAAATGATTATTCACTTGATTTCTATGTTCTTTCTATTTAATCTATAAGTCACTCAACCGTTTTCATAACCTACCTACTTGAGATTTTAAAAGTAATTTATTAGGCAACAATTTCAAACATAGGCAAAGGTTTGAAGACAGGACAACATGCCCTGTGTAGTGCTCATGTATATGCATATCCCAGTTCCTCCATCGTCCACTGATGCCCTGTGGAGCACAGGTCCAGGGCCGGCCACGACAACTTTATGTCTTAAGTTCTTTCAGTCTGTTTCAGTCTTTTTTGAAGTTTCAGGTCATTGGCAGTTTTGTGTGTGTGTAGGTGTGTGTAGGTGTGCACGTGCACACATGCATGTAAGGTTGTATATGGATGTCTATGTGCATCTGTGTGGAGGTCAGAGGTCAGTACGGGTGTCGGTCTACAGTCACTGTTCATCTTATGGTTTGTTTTGTTTGAAGCAGGGTCTCTCTTTGGGACCTGGGCAGGCCAGAAAGACACAGCCTTTATTCTTTCTCCACCTCTGCAGTGCTAAGAAGTGTGATGCCCACACCCAGCCTTCTCATGTGAGTACTGGGGATCAAACCAAGATTCTCAGGCTTTCGTGGCGAGCACTTTCCAATTGAGCTCTCTCCCCAGAGTAAGCAAAATTTGTGGCAATGTTTTTGACTTGAGTTTTCTGTTTGTTTGTTTTTTTGTTTTTTATTTTTTTAAATCAAATATTTCTTTAGGTTTAGGTAATGTTGAATTGAAAGGAATTCCACTGACAGGGTTATATATTCTCCTTGCACTTGCTTGAGTGGCATGTAATGTTACTTTTCTTCTTACTGGTAGTATAAACTTGATTGCTTTATTCATATCGTGCCTACCTGAACTCATTGTAAAGTTACTTCTCTTTTGGGATTAAATGAATACGTAATTAAAAAATATTTTAAGATTTATTTTGTGTGTATGGTTATTTTGCCTGCCTGCATGTGTGTACCTGGTGCTGACAGAAGCCAGAAGAGGGTGTCAGTCTCTTGGCACTGGAGTTATAGATTATTGTCAGTCATTATGTGGATGTTAGGAACGGACTCCAAGTTCTCTGTAAGTGCTTTAAGGGTTGTAATCACCAGGCCATGTCTGCAGCCCCCTAAGTGGATACTTTGTGTTGTCTGCAGCCCCATAAGTAGATATTTTGTATTAGAACACACCGACACAGTATAAATATCTGTTCCTTGTCTGGTTTCCACTCAGTTGTTTTATCATCCATTGATGTCAGTTGCTTGAAATAAGACAGTTTAGAGTTAATTTTCCAATCCCATGTTCCTTTGTTTATTGTTTGGGACTATAAAGCTTTCTTCATCTCTCCAAACTTATCTGTAGCATGTAATTTTAAAAATCCACACTAAATCCCGCTAGGCGCTGGCATCAGCGATCACGCCCAGTCCTCACGGCTAGCATGCCCAGCCCCCATAACTAGCTTGGTGCCAAGCCGCCCTGATCTCTGTCTGTTCTTTATCCAGTGCAAAGGCTGGAGACCATGACTGCTGCCTGTTCCTCCTAGGCAACGCCTCTCCCACAAAGGCCCGCTTTGCCTCTCCTCAGAGCTCTGCCAGTGTTTGACCCGGTCTGGCTCAGGTCTGTCAAACTGCCCACCTGAATCATAGAGACTATAAAACACCAGACAGTCTTAATTTAAAAATTAACCAGAATGACACAACCACTGGGAGGGGAACCTATTGTCCTAAACTCGTCATCTATTCTAAGTTGGAAATTCTTCCGGTGGTAAAAGCCACCACCAAGTCTGACAGTTCCCCAGCCTACATTCTACAAGGGGCTGTCCTTTCTCCTGCTTCCTCTCTTCCTCTCTCAGACCTGGAAAATCCGCCTCTTTCTCTTTACCCAGTGATTAGCTTCTTGTCTTTATTAGCCAATCAAATAATTAGAGAAAATTCCCAACACTTACCCATTTATCCATTTAGATCTATGTGGACACGTTGATTATATTCAGTGTTTAGCTAGCCATCTGTTACTGTCGTTTTGGGACTCAAAATTTCTAAGATTTGGGCACAGATGTCCTCTTGAAGTGGCTTCTACATCCTTTTGATGTGTCTTTACCAGGTGTTTAGCATCTCTTTACTGGTTAGTAAGTCAAAAAAATTATTTCAGACTCATTTTATATATTCTTTTCTTAGGCCTGGGTCTTCTGCAAGAAGTACTCATTCCCCGATTCACTGCTTGTAGGAGTGTAAACTGGTGCAGCCATTATGGAAATCTGTATGGAAGATTCTCAACAAATTAAAAATAGAACTACCATATAACTCAGCTGTCCCAGGCCTGGGCATATACCAAAGAAGCTGATCGCCTACCACAGGTATTCTTGTGTACCCATGCTGCTGCATTCTTTACAACAGCACATGTATACAATGTACATACATGTATACAATGGTATTTTATTTAGCTGTAAAGGAGACTGGACATGAAATGTGTAGGAGAGTGGATGGAGCTAGAAAGTATCCCACTGAGTGTGATAACATGGACAAATACCGTATGCTGTTGCACTGAGTGTGATAACATGGACAAATACCGTATGCTGTTGCCTACGTGTGGATCTGACTTTTGGTGTTCATGTGTATATATTTCGTTGTGTGAAATCACACATCAGTTTTACTATAGCACGTATGTGACACCTTCTATTATAAATACTTCAAAAACGAGCGGCACATTCACGCTCTTCCGAGTCACTGACACAGTGGACTGTGCCTTTGGTCGAGTTGGCCAGACACTGTGGTTTCTTGCTTCCTGATTTCTGCTATGAGTCACAGATAGTATTTATCTTGCAGGATGATTTTAGGGATTAAATAAACCGAGGAATATAGCATTATTAAACGGTCTCTAATAACAAACCCTAGGGTGCCAGTAGCTGTTATTTTTGATCATTATTTGTGTTCAAGGTCCCTTTCTTTTGCGTAGATATTCAGAACCGTATCAGTTTTTTATCACGTCTTCAAAGCCATCCTAACAAAACTGTTATGGTCTGAATGTTTGACTCACCTCAACTTCATAAGTTCTAAAACGTATTGTCGCTGTCGTGGGGTCTGGAGATGGAGGCCTTTGGGGTGTGGTAGATCACAAGGTTGGAACTATAATGGATAAGATTACTGTCTTTATTAAAGGCCACAGAAGTAACTTAATTGATCTACTCTGAATACACCTGTGGGAACTCAATTGGCCTTGGAACTTCTCAGTTATCCTAGTGTCTCTTCCCCGTCTCACTGTAGGAAAGCTGGGTTTACAGAGGTTGCTGTCACATTGTTTCTACACCAATTCTGAGCACTGAACTCAGTCTGCCCCGCTTGCACAGAAGGATGTTTGCTTGCTGAGTCGTCCCCTAGCTCTGTTTATACCCTCTACCCCATTCATAAATGTGTTAACCAAGTTCTGGGGCCATGGATGGCCTGTGGTAGGTAATAAAATCACAAGGGTGGAAGAAAAACACAAGAGAGTGAAGTCTTTATTAGAGGCCAGAGAATTAGCTAGCTCTTTCTGATCTATGAAGATACCAAAGGAAGCTGCAGGCCGTGAGCCCTCAGGGGCCTAGCTAGAGCCTCGCCACTGGCTCCTGACCTCCAGAACACCAGGAAACCAAGTGTTTCTCTTGTTGATGACAAACTCTCCAGATGGATGCAATAAGGCTGTGAGGTCATGTAAAAGTGGCCAACAAGGCTGAAATTTGTGTCTTTTCAATGAGAAATGGAGTTGTGGTGCCTCACAGGGTTTGGTACAATTTAAATGAGACAATTAACACAGAGTGTTAGATATTATCACTATAAACATGAGACGGTGATCTGGCCTTTGAAATTTTGTGATAGTGAATCTTCGTTGTCAACTTTACTGGATTAAGAATCACCATGGAACCAGAGTCCCATGGGCTAGGGGATGTGTGTATGTATATATGTATATAATATATATATATATATATATATATATATATATATATATACATGTATATAATGTACACATTTATGTATACATATATATACTCTACACACATATATACATATATAGATATATGCATACAAATGCATAAATCCCTTCAATGCTAGTGTTTTAAAGAGTGTGGAATCTGAGTGCTGATGGCTACACTCAAATCCTGGCCTCTCCACTGTGAATGCCTGGGCAGCTTCCTCCGTCATGCTGGACTTCAGTGTATTCACCTAAGAAATGAGGAGAGCTAAAACTAATTTCACAGGGCATTGTTAAAAGGTAAGCTAATTAATATAGGCAAGGCACAACTGGTTTTCCAACTACCAATCAGCAGTGTGTCCCTCTCACACATAAAGTAAGGTTCCTTATAAATATGACTAAATCAAAACCATCTCCTGTGGTTTATCTGTTCCTTTCCGTTATATGAAAGGAGCTGCATTCTACAGTCTCATCTGCGTATGTACATAGACATACCTGTCTCCATCCTACTGACTTTGACTGTAGCATGGAAGAGCCCTGTTCCCTCAGCCTCTGCTCATATAAAGACACAGGCTTTCCAGGAGGCCATATGGAATTGAGGTAGCCCACTGCCATGGTTTCCCGGAGAGAGGTTGGATGGTTGGAAAATGGGGATCTGCTGATGTCACCCCCTTTCTAGTCATCTTTGCAGAAGCTTTATGAGTGTGCATAATTATGTCCATGGAGCGCTCTGACTACTGTGCTTACCGGTTAACCCCATGTCATCTTTTAAACCATTGACACTTTGTTTCAATTAGAGATTACGATTTTTCACTTCAGACTCCAAGTCCCTAGCAAAGGCGATGCCTTTGTTCTTATATTTTGGCAGAATATAGTTTTTGGATATTATTTGGTGCTTGTTTTAGATAAACTGGGCCAGTAAACGGTAGGCTTTGGATACAATTATTCTTTAAAACATAGATTATAATTAATATTCGTTGAGGTATTTTATAAAACACAGTATGAAATTAAAAAAGCAGTCATTCATTATATTTATATTATGTATATACATATATGTATATTATTCATCTAATAAATGCCAGCCAGTTGTACAGTCAAATAGGAAGCGTATGTTTACACATATATATTGTCCCCTCCCGCAGATCAAAGGCTATTTCTGTTCTTATGACCAACGTATGGAGGCATGACAGATATTAAGTAAAGAATTATTTAAATATAATAATAGTTATAACTGGAGTGAGAGCATGGTATTGGGAGAGGGTGCTCAGAGCAGCAAGGTCTCGGCCAAGGGAGCCTTTGCAGAGGACAAGGTCCTGAGCTGAAGGACAAACACAAGATACCTGTGCCAAGGAGCCAGGGGAGCAAACAAGGAGACTACTCCAGACAGACTATAGCGTGTGCAAAGGTCTTGAGGCAGGGGATGAGAGAATGAGAGAATTGTTTGCTGGGTAAGTAGGTGGTCACTGTGCTTGGGTTCAGCAGCAAGGAGTGAGGTAAAATAGTCACAGAGTTCAGCAGAAGCTGGGGTAAGCCAGCTTGACTGTGTTAAGTAATGAAGGCTGACCAGGGTGAGATTCCTCAGGTGTTGGAAGAAGCTTAGGATGTGGACTCTGATGGAGGGAGGAGGAGGAGGGATAAAGGAAGAGAAGAAGGAAGATGAAGAGGACAAAAGAAATAGGTGTCTTCTAATGGTCACGAGACCTGTGATGTCATCATCCTCCATACATGAACTGCAACTCACTGTAGGTATATAATTATATAGGTATATGATTTGCAAGATAATACAGAACTTACACAAAGTATCTGTTTACAGTATGCTAAGCATAGTCACTTGATTATCAATAGGCACAGATTTAAATATGCATAGTGACAGTCTCTGAATCCACCTGAGTCTCTGTCACTGCATGTATATCTATAGGAGGAGTAAGGCTGAACCTTAATTTGAATGCAAAGCTTGGCCACATGGTCCTCCATGTGTCTCTCTGATAAACTTTAGATGCAAAAGTATAGAAACAATTCAAGCCAAGAAATATATGATGCTGTCATCATATGATGATACATATTGATGAAAATGGCTGTCAATATAGATTGATTTTATAGGGCCAGTGGGAATTAGAAAAGATCACCAAGGGGACTGACAGGCAGTGATGGAAGAATATGCTGGAGGGAAGTCGGGGGATTTGAAAAGAAACAGAGTGTCCCTGTCTCTGTTTAGGATGAACTACAACAAAGAACCATAATCTTCAACTTAATAGAACACTGCCCCCTACTGAATCTAGAATTAAATAACTAGCCAGGTGGGGAAACAGGATGGCTAGGGTGTAGCCACCCGATGGTCCTTTTCTGCACATAATGATATTTCACATATACAAATTTGTTCAGCCGGACAGTGGTGGTGCATGCCTTTAATCCCAACACTTGGCAGGCAGAGGCAGGCAGATTTCTGAGTTCAAGGCCAGCCTGGTCTACAGAGTGGGTTTCAGGACAGACAGGGCTACACAGAGAAACCCTATCTTGAAAACAAACAAACAAACAAACAACAACAACAACAAAAGAGTGGAAATTTGTTCAATAGCATTTTTTTTTATTTTCAACAAAACATTTTACTTATTTTCATCTGGGCATCCAATGTACTTCAACCAAACACTTCTCTCTTCCTCTCATATATTTTACAATTTTATTTATGTGTGATGCATTTGTATGTGTGTGTGCTGTGCATGTTTGTGTATGTGCATGCTAAGGCATGCATGTGGAGATCAGAGGACAACTTCTGGTATCAGTCCTTGCCTTTCACCTTGATTGAATCAGGCTGTCTCTTTTGTTTTTGACTATGTTTGCAAGGCTAGCTGGCCTTTGAGTTTTCAGGGATTCTCCTGGCCCTGCCTCCTACCTCCTCATAGAAATGGTAGGGTTGCAGATGCCTGCATCTTCCAGTTCAAGTGCTGAGATCCGTAGACTGCATCTGCCTTTCACATAGACTCTGGCCATTCAAATTCACCTCCTCCTGCTTGCACAGACCACACCCCTGTCCACTGAGCATCTCTCTAGCTCCCCTGAAGTACCGAATTTCTCATTTGTCAGAGAGCTCCTTGTGTAGCTCCTTGAGTCTGTAGACCACACAGTTTTCATGTGTTAATACTTACGGTTTCGACTTCAAATATTTGTATGTGTGCAGTGCATGTACATGTTCATGTCACTGTGTGCATTTGTGTGTGGCTGCATGTGGAAGCCAGAGGTCAGCGTTGAGTGTGTTCCTCAATGTCTGTCACCCTTATTTGTTAAAACAGGGTCTCTCAGAGTGGACCTAGAGCTCATGAATTCACTGGCTGGCCACTGAGATCTAGGAATCTGCCTGTCTTTGCAGCCCCTCTCAAAACATGGAAGTTGTGGATAGATACCCACTGCTGTACCTCGCTTATGTGGGGGTGCTGGAGAGGCAAATTCATGTTCTAGTGCTCACAGGTCAGGCTCTGAACTGACTCAGCCAGATCCCAGCCCTGGCTTTGTTTTTAATTATGTAAGCTTTTTCTTATTCATTCATTATTTACATACTAATTCATTCATTCATTCATTCATTCATTCATTCATTCATTCTTTAGTATGTGTGCGTGTGTATGTGCCACAGAAAATGCATATAGGTCAGAGGACAGCTTAGGGAAGTTGTTCTTGCTTTCTACCACGTGGGTTCAGGGATTGAACTCAAGTCACCAGGCTCGGCAGCAAACACTTTACCTGCTGAGTGGTCTTGCTGTCCCTGGCTTTGTTTTTAATGTGCTAATAGAAGAAAATTTGCTGACAAACATTTATCGAGCATTATGCATCAGTAGTAAAGCCTTAGAGTTTATTAAATTAGAGTGTATTAGAGTTTAAATCTGAACCTTACTGCCCTTGAATACTGTAACGTGTAAAATTCGGAAAGCAATTCAATGATTTCAGTTTAAGTTTTAATATCTTGGAGGTCAAAATAAGCACAGGAAAAAGAGTTTGAGTCCCCGAGAGCAGGAATATCATGTCGCAAATGGCCGTAGTGGCACAGGCTCTGTTATCTTTGCCACTCCATCCCTGAATGCCCGGGATAATTGATTATCTATGTTTGATCCTACTAGCATTGAAGCGTAAAAGGCAGAACACACGGGACAAAGATAATGAAATTTCACATTTTGCTCTGCCTACCCTTTTCTTTCCAGCTAACCTGAGTTCATAAAACTTTACCCCGAAAGCCTTTGAAATTTCATCATGGGTTTTCTGAAAAACGTGAAAATTGACCTAGGAGCTCTTGACCTCTAACTTGGCGGCTACTGAAAGTCTGGCCTCATAATTCATGACCCAGTGACAGCTTGGCCTATAAACCCGGTCTCCATCCCACCGGCTTTTCAGGTTCCTTCTTGAAATTCCAGCCACTGGGAAGCCTGTTGCCTCTCTGCTTGGGACTGCAGTGGCTGTGTTTATGGAGCCTCTAGCTGTCTCTAGGATAATCCCTAGAGAATTTGAATTAACCTCCAGTCTCTAGATCCCGCATTACCCAGGGCTGATGTCTCTCCACCTTTCCAGATCCAAAGCCTCCACCGGACTCCCAAAGGTTGTCAGGAAGCTGCAGAAATGCATCTGTCCAGCAGAGCTCTACCCAGGCACGAAGACAATCTGCAAAGAATTCTGGTTAGAAACTGAGGAGTCCTGACATCTTGTTTTGACTTTTAGTATTTTTTTTTAACCAAGGCAGCTGCTGTATATCACAGAGACTCCTCATATTCCATTAGGTTTTGAAGTTGATGACCAGCAAAGGGGGCGGGGGGGGGGGGCGGGATGGCTGTGCTTTTGTCTAGTAGAGTTTGCTTAAAGGAGTCTTTTCCCCAAGGAAGGATTTGTCTTTCTGACTGACAGATGCAGGGATCTCTCATTTATATTGATCAAAGGTCCTTTGGGGGGGGGGAGGGGACTTTTCTCCTTTTTCTCTTTTTAAAAACAGAACAGAACAAAGGAAGGGAAGGATGTCAGAGGTTTGGGAAAGTGAGGGTTGGGTTAACATTCTATACCAGCCAGGACTTCCTTATCTGAATAATGCTTGCCCTCTCAAACGATCTACTTTTAATGTTAATAAATAACTCCTCCTTCATATTATAAGGCCAGTGTAAGGGTGTGAATCTTGCTGTTTCAGCACTCAAAAATAGAAAATTGAGCAAGTGACCACTTGTAGCTGGAATAGTGTGAGGTGGTAAGTCTGGGTGATCCACTCCACACTTTTTGAAATATTTGCGTCCACCTGGGTGGGAGTGCTCCTTGGGTTTAGTCAAATCTTAGGATGGCCCGAAGCATGGAGACACTCACTGGTAATCTCAGTTCTTGGGGTGTGGAGGAAGGTGAATCAGGAGATCAAGGACATCCTCAACTACATAGTAGGAGGTCAGCCTGAGCTACACAATTCCCTTCCTCAAAAACAGATTTAAAAAAGTGAATAAACAAACAAATTCTAAGATAGCAGAAGTGTTCACATTGGAACTGGGCCTGTGCTTTGGCAAGCCCCACCCTCCTCCTTAGCACTGTGTCTTTCTGGAAGCTGAATGGAGAAGAGTGGCGAGCAAAGCCAGAATACCCGATAGGAAAAGGAAGCAACCGTGGACACTGCCCTGCAGAGATGTGCCAGCAAGTCAGCAGTGAGCAGTGAGCTGCTTAGGTAGGCTTTCGAACATAATCTGTTAGAGAAATTAATCAAAGGGCTGGGGGTGGGGGCAGAGGATTTTGGTCTCAGACAACAGGGATAATAAAAAAATGTTGTATTATGTTGAATTATGAAGTAATTCCCTTCTAAAACTGAGTCTGCTATTGAATAGACCAATACAAGTGCTATCTATTAATTACTGGACTTAGTTCTAGCATTGAGAATGCTTCACAAGAGCTATAATGACATGGATAATGTCTTTCTAGAGAGATTTGCCCAACTTTGCTCTGGGCTCATACACTCATTGAGTGAGTCGGAAGAGGTATGCTTTATTACCAGGAGATGTCTGGATTATTGTGGAATTGTGTCTATAAACTGGAGCCTAGACTGTGTTGGCAATAAATAAGAAGCAGTTAGAAAAAAGATTCTTTACAAGAGCTAGGAATATAATTCCAAGGTAGAGAGCTCTAACTTGTGTTCAGTTCCCAGCAAAAGAAGACGAAACTTCGTAAATTTCTTTCAAATTCACAGAAGGTCTATAATGTTGGTACTTCAACAAATGTTTCTTATGATATTTCTAAATCAAATATAATAATGGGGGCAGTGATGTGAATGGAAAATGTCCCTCATTGGTGTATGCATTTGACCATCTGGTGGCACATTTAAAGAGGCTATGGCACCTTTAAGGAGTCATAGCCTTACTGGAGGAAGTACAACACTGGAGTTGTGATTTGAGGCTTAATACCCTTCCTCTCACTTCCTGTTATCTTGCTCTGCTTCCTATTTGTAGATGAAATGTGATCTCTCTGCTTCCTGTCTATGTAAGGCCAGCTTCAAACTCCTTCTACACGCCTTTCCTGCCTACTCCTCTGGTACAGTAAGTCAAGCTTCTCTCCTTTAAGTTGCTTTCTGCAGTGGCATTTATCAGAGCAACAGAAAAGTAGTTGACAGGATGGGCTTCCTTAGAGTACCTCCCATCCCCTCTCTTACCTCTTCCACAACCTGTCTTCCCTTCCACTCTGATGTCCTTTTTATGTGTGACCCAGCGAGTCTTACTGGCTTATGACAGGGGCTGTAGCACTGAGGAAAATGTCCCTCTGCTGCACACCAGCTGCTAACCATGATAAATCTTCAGAGGCCAACAAGCCCTTCCCATTCTGTGAGAAGGTGCTGATGGGGCAGTCTTGTGTGCATCTCATCACGGCTGTTTCGAGGCCAAGGACAAGGGCTATGCCATGGCCACACGTCAGCATACCACAGCTCTCCCTGGCAATGCCAATATATATTTTTTAAAGTCCAGGCTGGTCACACACAATCCTCTTGCCTCAGCTTCCTGTCAGTATTCATGTTCCATTTGTATACTTACAGAAATTACACAGTATGATTGTTACATGAGTGGTTTTAGGCTAACAAAGCTATCTTAGGTTCTCTCTCTCTCTCTCTCTCTCTCTCTCTCTCTCTCTCTCTCTCTCTCTGTGGTGTGTTGAACACAGTCTTTCCTTGAATGTACTATGTAGCCTAGATTTACCCTAACTTGAAATCCTTCTGCTTTAGCTTTCCAAGTGCCAGCACGTCTGTTCTATTGCACACTTGGAGAATCCAAGAGTTATGAAGATAAAAAATGAACATTGCTAGGCTGACAAATGACTCTGTTTTTTTTTCCTTTTGAGATAGCTCACTCCTTGAACTTGCTATACAGCTCAAACTAGTCTTTAACTTGCCATCTTTTGCCTCAGCCCCAGGAACACTGGAATTATCAGTGTGTGCCACCTTTATGGCAAGATCTATGAAGATCTAGAAGATCTAGAGCCTGCATTTTCTCTATTGTATCTTGCCATCTTAAAAAGATAGGTACTTTTCCATGCCCATTGAATATAAACATAAGCACAGAATGAAGCCTTATAGTGTATATAGTATGTGATCTGTTTAATTGACAGGCATGGGGAGGGGCCCACAGCAGTGGGGTGGTCTGGAGTAGCTTTTATGCTAGAGTCTACACCATTCCTGATGCTACTACAGTATCTTTGACTGCCCTGGAAACAGGGCCCTGAGTCCATGGTAGAGATCTTTTCTCTCTGCTGCTGTCTATAGTTTTACTCTGACCCAATTTCCACGTATAACTATTATGTTTCATTTCTACTTTCGAGTGTGGTGACTAGCACATAGTAAGGTAGAAAATAGTATATAATATGATGAAAGAGCCGGAACCTCTTCATTTTTAATTTCTTTCCATTCTAAAATTTTGATTGAGGCCTAGTTAGTAACTATAGCCTCTTTAATACCATGAACTTTAATTTACAAGGTTGTCATTGAGAATTAGCCAGTGTTAACGTTTGGCAAGATACAAAGATCCAGACGCAATGGAGAGACCATATCTGTGTTAAAATGATTGTGGTCATTTTCATCGATCAAATTCCACAAATGTGCGAGATAGCACAGAGAAAATAGAAATCCTGCTGCCAGCTCAGGACCTGTACACAGGCCTGTACATTTGTGGCACTGGTCTTGGTGACTGAGTTGAAAAGTCTGCTATCTTGCAATATACAGAGGTTCTCCAGAAAACATAATGAGATCATAGGATTGTGATAGTTTTATTAGCAGTTTGTGTTGATCAAAGGTCACAAATGGACCAGGTGCTGTTGACAAAATTGAAGGCAGCCAGCTAGTTCAGGATCTGAACACAGTTTTGTGGTTCTAGTCTTAGGGACTGGCCTGCCAATGCATGTCTGTTACATGAGGGAAAGAACCCAGGTGACATCAGGAATGTTCAGAGACAAGAGAGCTCCTGAAAGCCATGGTACTGAGAAGTGTGACTGATTCTCATCTTTGTGGTTTGAAAAGCTGGCTGCCCATGAGTGGCTTCTGACATGGAAGCCAAGTGCTTTGCGTTCCAGGCCTAGTAATTGGCCACATGAGGGTCAGTCACATATCGTGGGTCTCAGTTTTCTCATTCTGGAAAAGTTGATAGTAGTATCAACCAGGGTCCATTGTGGTGATTCATAAAGAATGACTGTAGAATAATCTAGGCAAGTTCAGTCTCCATGGCAACTGTGTACACACACTCCATATTTTCCAAGCCTGTTGAAAAAAATCAAAATAAACCAGGAATTCTTTCTTACTGAAGTGGTTCAGTGGTGCTTTGACTGTGTAATTCCACATGGACTTCCTCTCCTGAAGTCTTAGTAACAAAAGACAGGGACAATGATGAGAATCTAGTTTCTGTAGCAGAAACCAGAAGCTTGGCAGTTGTAAAATCCTCTGAACACAAAGTGGCTTCTTCAGTTCCAAGTGGGAATCATTTCTGAAGCACCAGCATATTCCCCAGATTTCCACTAACGCTCTACAGTGACTCCAAATGACAATTTACCCTTTAAATGCACTCAATAAAACATTCATGAGAAAATTCTGTTATACTGGAAAAAATACCAAAGTCAATGCTTGCTCATCACTTTTGGCTTCTTTTTCTTTATTCCTCTCCTCCTTCATTCACACATTCATTAATAAGCCATTCTTATACCCATTAATACATTCACTCACAGAGTCATTATTGCTAAGCTCCAGGTGCTGAGCTAGGTGGCAAGGAGATGCAAATCACTGCTCCTATGTCTTTAGTTTGTCTCTTATTAATATTTATGACTGTTTAGCTTCAGTCAGTAATCTGTGAAGGCTTGTAATAAACCATTTCAATATTTATATTAATATGTGAGATTCTCTGCATCTCTGAAAAATGTATTGCCTACTAGTGCTCCTGATGGATTAACAAGGCTTTAAAGTCCTCATAGTTCCACAGTAAGTACAAATATATGTTCCAGTTAAAAAATAACTTTTAAATTTTGAACATATATTTATATGTTCAATATGTGTAAAATGTTAACACGGAAGCATGTAGCTTGCTAGAGACTCTATTATATTGCAAACAAAAGACTTTTTTTTCCACTTAAACAAAAGCTGTGGACTGTAGTCCTGGTCTCTCAAATATTAACATGTGTGAATCACAACGTTTCTTAGGGTAATCATTTAGGTCATCTTGGGAGGACAGTCTTGCAGTTAATAACTGGCTTCAGGAGATAAAAGTAACAGAATGGGGCTGAGGGTGTAGCTCATTCAGTGGCGTGCTGACCCAGCATGTTCCAAGCCTTGGGCTTGACTCAGCTCTGTAGAAACTGGGCACAGTGATGCTCCCTGTGACCCCAGCACTGGTGGGAAGAGGCAGGAGGCTCAGACATTGATGGTGAGTTTGAGGCTTTGTAAGACCTTACCTAACAGAAGCTCGTGACAGTGAAGGGAAGCACTGGCTTCATGTCTGTAGCTTCATACACTGAGTGAGCTTGGGACTCATGTCTTTCTTGGCTCTGCTCAGCTTGCACTGGCTTTCCTCTGAGCATGCTCTTCCCTCATGGTGATGAAATAGTCCTCAGCAGTTCCTCGTTGTGTCCTGTTTGCCCAGCAATCTAAGTGGGGGATTGTCTTTTATTAGTGTTAAGCAAAAAATAATAGTAATTTTTAGTAATGCTTGTTTGTGTGCTTTGGGTCACAGGCCCAACCTTTGGTTTGGTTTAGACTCACCCTGACCACATACTTGCAAGTATGTGGTAAGGGAAAACCAAACTGTTACAAGAGAGAGAGAGAGAGAGAGAGAGAGAGAGAGAGAGAGAGAGAGAGAGAGAGAGAGAACATTGCTGATGTGTGTTACATTATAGTGAGGAAAGTCTAGAGCCTGGTGAGGCCCTCATATCACAACTGAATAGCACATGTTTGGTTCTCTCTCTTACTCTGTGTGCTATTTCCTCCCAGCTATGTATCTTGGTTTGCTTTTTAGTGTCCTTATAAGTTGAAGCAATGGTTTAAAAACAGGATCTTTTTAGGACTGTATAATCCTGAGGTGGAGAACGCTCCCATTTACAGATGTTTGGACACCTGATCTGGTGTGGTACAAAATCATCTATTTTTACCTCATCAAAATTCCTTGATGCTGATGTCAGATAGACTCTTGAGAGCAGGATTTTGTCTCCTTTGTAAGGAATGTTTTTATAGTGTGTAGGATTGATAGGGGTATTCATTACTGAGAATCTTCGTAAGGAACATTGGGAAGATACCTATATCATGTTAGAAATCACCATATGTTTCAAAATTAGACTTTGTACCTGTATTAGTTACATCTTCTACTTCTGTGGTAAAATACTTAACAAAAGCAACTTTAGTGAGAAAGGATTTATTTTGGCTTCCAGCTTGAGGAAACGGTCCATCATGACGGGGAAGACAAGGCAGCAGGAACTTGAGATAGCTGGTCACATTACGTCCACAGTCAGGAAGCGGAGAATGATGAAGGTAAGCATAATGTTCTCCATTTTATTCAGTTGAGGACCCTAACCCGCAGGGGCTGTCTTCTATCTCAGGAAACCCAGCTCATCCCTCCCAGGCATGCCCAGAGACTGGTGTCCTAGGTGACTCTCGAGCCAGTCAAGTTGATCATCAATATTGATCACCATTACCTCCATTGGTTAGTTACCCTTAACCTAATGATTTTTAAATGTTTAAAGATGTTCAACTTCTGCCAACAGACTCATGAAGGACTTTATACATCATAGCAATCAGAATGGAAAGAACTTCGTAAACATAATTTTGCATAAGAATGTGAGGTTGGCATATTTCATTTAAGAATTTACATGGAATTTTTCAATACATTTTCATTACCTTTTTGACAAACTTTCTGTATGAGTTCTTCTGTTCCTAAAAATTAATGCTTTTAACCTATTTATAACATTATTCAAGACTTTTTTTTTTAATATTTCAGATCAAGGTTAATTTAACACCTTCTACTGTCAGGGGAGCAGGATGGAAACTGAAATTCCACTCTCTCAGCACATGGTATGCATAGAAGAACTCAGGAAGAGTTGAGTAGAATACACAGTGCACACAAACACCTCAAATATTTAACACAGAAATGACTATAATGCCATGAAAACGTTGAAATTTTACATTTAAAATATTAGCTTCTCAGACCTGTATTATATTCCTTCTCTGAAGCAAAACATATAATATCAGAATTTATAATACTTGAATTTGTGCAGCAGTTAAGGAGTCCAGGGCCTAGAGAGATGGCTCCTAGTTTAGTGTGTATTACTCTTCCAGAAGAGCTAAGTCTGTATCTCAGCACCCACACTGCATGACTTACAACTGCCTGTGACCCCAGTTCATGATCTGGTACCTCTGCTGCTCTCCATCCGTACTGCACACACACACACACACACGCACACACACACACACACACACACACACATAAGTAATTTAAAAATATTTTAGAAGTCTGATGATTTTTGAATTCAAATAATAGAAACCCCAGAAAAAATTAAAAGATATCACTAAGAGAAGATTAATTTTTTTAGCAAATGATCAATGGGCAAACACCCTTTGTCTCCTTGATTGTAATCTAGAGTCTAATTTTTCAAAAACGTCTGGACAGCCTCATACAAAAACTCTTTGAAAGAAAGAAATCTACAACTGACATGATTCCCAGTGAGCTGTGGGACTTCATGGATGAGAATTCTGATTGAATAAAAATATCAAAAGTAATATTGTCCAGAAAGGTTTGAGTTTGAATTTCTGAGGCTTATGTTGGACTCTCATCTGTTGTAGTCTCTGTAATTTCTTCAATGGAGCCACTCAAGGGAGTGGCTTTCTGAAGGCAATTGCTACTCTAGGAGTGACTACTAGACAGCACTTCTCCCTTTCCAGCTTCCTTTTTCTGCTGTGTGATTTGAATTTATACAACTTATAATTGTTTAACCATTGCAATGCCTAAGACCGTTTAAGATCTGGACTATGAAGCTTTCCAGCAATGGATGGAGGACGGCTGTGTGATGAGTGTGTGGTCTAGGAAGGTGAAGGCTAAAGTGGTCAGGCTTACAGCAGAAGGTAAATGCAGGCTTGCCTCTGGGATGAGGCAGGTAAGCAGGTTAGATGAAAGGAGGACTGGTTCTGGAGAAGCAACAAAGCACCACAGGCTCCAGCTAGTTTGCATGAAATCCCCTTGAGAAGAGTATTCAAGCCAAAGGCCCTTTCCCTAGCAATTTCATGGTGATTACACCTTTACACTTAATTCTTTATGGCATTTACAAATTGTGTTTGTGTGTGTGTGTGTGTGCGTGTGTGCATTGAGTGAGAGTGTGCGAGTGTGTGTGAACAGACGGAGAGGTGAAGACCTGCTTCTCTGGAGGGCTTGACAGGCGAGTTCCAGAGAACTGCAAGAGAAGGAAAGGAGAAACAGAATCTATTGATTGACTTGAATAAAATAATGACCAAATAGTGAGAACTGAGGTTGGCAGTTACTGGACATACCGAAAAGGTAAGACATCACAAATGTGACATATAGTCATATAGATAACAGTTTATATAGTAATGTTTTCTCCACGTTTCTGGAAAGGGGAAATATCTTGAACACAGTCACGAAGTGAGTACACCTTATCTTGGTGACCCAGATAAAGAAAGGATATTATTGGCTTCTCCTTGCAGATGTCCTGCCTAGCTCCCTCCCCAGCCACTAGCCTTCCTCCTCCACAAGCATCTGATACCATGACCTGTTCTGTCCATTGTGGACCCTTGGACAAATGGGGTCATATAGTTCATAAGCTATTATGTATTCTTCTGTACACAGTTTCTTAATTCAGCACTAAGAATTGTCTACATTGTAATAGGATTGTCTTGTATTAATATACTATAATTTATCACACTGTTGATAGGCACACAGGCTATTTCTAGTTAGGGCTACTGTGCTATCAATGTTTACAAACATCTTGCAAGCATATCTACCTATTTCCTTGACTATATACCCAGAAATAGAATTTTCTCCTTATAGCATAAACATATGTCCAGTTTCGTTTAAGTAAATACAGCTCCCTCAAGCAGTTGTTACATTTTTCTCTCAGCAACATTCTTGAGTTTGACTTGTATATATTTGCCAGGGCTCACAATCGTGTCTCGTTATGTTTTGATGTGGTGGGTATGCCATGGTACCTCATTGGGGCTTTGATTTCCATAGTAGAAAGGTGAGATGATCTCAGGAGGCATGGAATGATCCTTAAATGAAGGTAGAATCTTAGTCACCTGTGGGATAAGCCTTGAGATACATTTGGAGAATTCTCCTGCTTTGAAATTTTCTATACAGTTCCTACATTCCATAGCATTTGATATTTGCGTACTTCGATTTGGATTTAATCACGGTTTGTTGTCACTAAACACATTCACACATTAGCCAGGGAGTTTCAGGGATTGGAAGACGTTAGAGGATGTGACCTGAGACAGGGAAGGGTGGGTGTCCTACCTCACTCTTCATTATAGGAAAGTTGAAGAAGCCTTAAGTGGGTGTGTAAAGAATGGATGAAATGAGTGTGTAATTGTTTGACACAGGCACAATCAGGACAGGAACCTGCTGGCTCAGACCCAAGGAAATGGCAAGCTCTTCCCTCTGAGGTGTGGCTCAAAGAGATGGCAAAGCCTGAAAATGTTGATGATGTGGGCAAACACCAGCGTTTATTAATAGTTGGGCGATTGACCAGTGCGTACAAAGACTAGCACCTGCAGCTCCATCCTCCCAGATGTTTACAGTCTGAGAGTATGACCTACAGAAGCCTCCTACGGAGACTAGCTTCCCTCTGGAACTGTGCTGTTTCTAATAAACATGCGGAGGGCTGAAGCTATTGCTTAGTTGCTGCTGCTACACCATAGCTCACACAGCCCACCCGGCCCCAATTATTTGTATATGTGTCTATACTGGCTGGTTTGTGTGTCAACTTGACACAAGCTTATCACAGAGAAAGGAACCACTCTTGAGTATATGCCTCCATGAGATCCAGCTCTAAGACATCTTCTCAATTAGTGATCAAGGGTGGGAGGGCCCATTGTGGGTAGTGCCATCCCTGGGCTGGTAGTCCTGGGTTCTATAAGAAAGCAAGCTGAACAAGCCAGGGGAAAGAAGCCAGTAAACAACACTCCTCCATGGCCTCTGCATCGGCTCCTGCTTCCTGCCCTGCTTGACTTCCAGTCCTGACTTCCTATGGTGATGAACAGCAATGTGGAAGTGTAAGCTGAATAAACCCTTTCCTCCCCAACTTGCTTCTTGGTCATGATGTTTGCACAGGATAGAAACCTTGACTAAGAGAGTGTCTTTGTGGTTGCCTTTTCTTCATTTCCTCAATTGTCCCAAGTATGTTCCCAGGACTAAACAGTGCACGGTGCAGGGCAATCTTAAGTGTCCTGTATAACTTTCATGTTTTTAATAAACTGTTCATCATCCATACCCCAGTTCCTTGAACACAGGTCTCCACCCTTTATAAGGTTGCATAGCTGAATGTAGAGGTTGCAAAAAAAAATTGGTGTCATGGGACTTCACTGAGCCTTGGTTCGGAAGACACATCCATGTGCACTTGGTACCATGACAGCTACCAGGTCCCTGCTGCTGAGCACTGCCTGAAACATCCTGGCTTAGGTTCAAGACTGTGGGATGTTATAACCTGTAGTCCTTTTACTATACCTACATAGCTTTCTCCACATATAGAAACAGTGATTTGATTATGAATATCAGAGTTTTAGTATTTTCCTACCATCATTTCTCAGCAAATATGTATCAAATTAATGTAGATCTACTTTTGTATTAAGTTAGGATGTTCTGAGTACCATCTGGGTCAGTTACTTGAAGTTCAAAAGAAAACAACCAACCTACCCACACCCATCCAGTGAATTTCTGAGGGCTGAGTTCCAATATGGTTCTCATCATATCTCTACTGAATACTGATGTAAAGTGATGTTTACTTATTGATGATTTTAAAATCAAATTATTGCTGTAGGATATCCACCAGAGAAGCCTGCTTGGAGACAGATTTAAGTCAATAGAAGATCTTTATTAGCTGGCTGCAACTACTCTGGGTGTTTGGGATCTATCTCAGTGTAAACGTGAGCTGTTCTTCTGGCAAGCTTTGGAGCACAGACCCCAGGTACTGGGTCAACATATGTCAGTTTGCTAGAACAGCTAGCCAGAAGTGGAACTACAGAAGCCAAAAGGCAAGGTTAGTGCATTTAGAGATTTTCCCAGAACTATGTCTTTGATGGATTAGGGCTTTGTTTTTGTTTTGGCAGGTGGTGCTGTCTGTGTGCTGAGTTTTACAGCCAGCATGGTATTTCCATCATGGAGTCAGTTGTGTTAAGGTCTGGTGGGCCTGTTCCAATATTAGTCAACTCTGAATATCATTAAAGATTCTCTGTGTCTGATAATATCAAATATTCTGGCAAGATTTAATCTTTATATAAAAATCATGCACACTGTGTTGGTTTGAATGAGAATGGCCTGCATAGTCTAGTATATTTGAATGCTTGGTCATTAGAGTGTGGCACTGCCTGAGTGGGATTAGGTGTTGAAGTAGGGGTGGCCTTGTTGGAGGAAGTGTGCCACTGGGGGTGAGCTTTGGGGTTTCAAAAGCCCAAGCCAGTGTCCGTGTTTCTCTTTCTGCCACCAGATGTAGAACTCTCAGCTCCTTCTCCAGGGCCATGTCTGCCTGTGTGCCACTGTGCTTTCCACCATGATGAAGATGGACTAAACTTCTAAAAGCTGAAGCCAGCCCCACTGAAATGCTTTCTTTTGTAAGAGTAGAGTTGCAATAGAACTCTGACTAAGACACATAGCTATCTCATTAGTATTCAAGCTTGCTTTTGTGTTAAATAAATGATATTATATACATTCCAGAGCATTCTTTTGAGATAAATTTTTTTCATAATTTATTTTTAATAAATGCTTGGTTTGTGTGACTAGGTTTTATATATAAGTATATACTTAAGCCATACATTTCTGGGGTAAAAAGAGACCACGAACAACAACAGTTTAGGAAGGCCTGGTTTCCACTAGTGGTTTAGATTCCTTCTGGACAGTCTGGACATACAGTTCAGCTGATAGCAGCAGACATAATGTAATGTTCCTGAGGCAACACGAACCTTATAACCCATAAGATTTTCTATACCGAGCTGGTTAGTCAACAAAAGGATGGACTGGGTATTAGGACCATCTTGTACCTCACTGGTACAAATTGGCATAATTATGCTCTAATTGTATTTTGAGAGAAAAGTTTCATTTTAACAGGAAGGGTGATGTGTAGGAGGAGCTAAGGTAGGAGGAGTACTGAGAGGAAGAAAAGGAGTAAAAAGAGGAGGAGAAGAAGGAGAGGAGAAGCTAGGTGATGAAAGAGAGAAAGAGGGGGGGAGACAGGGAGGCAGATGTTCATGTATCTCCACCAGTCAAAGATAGTTGTTATATCTAGGTTGGTCAGTGGGTTACACCTCGGATTGAACAATTCCAAACTTATAAAGCCTATGATTAACATTTTTTTAAAAAAAATGTATAAATGCAAAAAGGAAAAGGGGGCATGGGATATGGGTTTCCTAAGGGGGTGGTGGGGGGGAATGGGGATAGGGGATGTCATCTGAAGTGTAAATAAAATATCTAATAAAAAACCATGTAAGATAAAAAAAAGATTTTCTATACCTTCATAGTTTTAGGGAGATAAAATATTTTTTAAATTATATATTTTCCTTTGCCCCCTGATTTTCCATATGTTTGAACTCATAAATTAATTGTTTTCTCAGAGGGGAATAACCTTTTGAACATTGGGTATAGTAAAATTGAATTTAAAATTACTGTGAAGTATGCAGCTTAATGGCTCATGAAAATGTAAAACTTACCCTTAGGCTATATATCCATATAAATCACTATGTTTCTTTACTAACCTTGTAAGGATTTCTTGTTCAATAAATAAAGATTTTAAAATTGAAAAAAAAATTCTTTGTTCACTCATGGGAAATGACTTTAAAAACCCTAGATCAGGAGATGGCTCAGCAGGTAAAGGAGCTTGCTGCCAATTCTGATTGCATGAGTTCAATTCCTGAGGACCACACAGTGGAAAGAGAGAACCAGCTCCTACTGTTTGTTCTCTGACTGTCACACGTACACTATAGCATGTGTTCATACACACACACACACACACACACACACACACACACACACACTGAATAAAATGTAACAAAACTTTATGTGTTATCACAGTGTGGGTTATTAAACATTTGAATAACAAGAAGACTTTTCTTGGAGTGTGGATATGAAATATGATGTCTTCAGGTTTTGTTTGTTTAGGAAGACGGCAGAAATGACCAATTAAATGGGGTCAGCGGTCTTCAAATGGAAACAGCCGAGGGTGAAAATGCATCAGCGGCGGACACCTGCTTTTGCATTCACCTACGTAATTCCTAGGACAGTGTTGCTCTTGTCCTGGTTACTTGCCTGTGTTTCTGAGTTACTGTTTCTAAATGAAGCAAGTGAGACAAACGAGAAGGAAGGAGCATTGAAAGTCACCCAGGACGTTGAAGTGATCATTTTCCATAGCTTACTGTCACTTAGCGGCCCTCGGCTGTGCACCAGGAAGGGTGTCTTCTTACTGTCCCTTAAAGACCCTCGGCTGTGCGTCAGGAAGGGTGCCTTCTTACTGTCACTTAGCGGCCCTCGGCTGTGTATCAGGAAGGATGCCTTCTCACTGTCCATTAGCGGCCCTCGGCTGTGCGTCAGGAAGGGTGTCTTCTCACTGTCCATTAGCGGCCCTCGGCTGTGCGTCAGGAAGGGTGTCTTCTCACTGTCCATTAGGGGCCCTCGGCTGTGTGTCAGGAAGGGTGCCTTCTCACTGTCCCTTAGTGGCCCTCGGCTGTGCGTCAGGAAGGGTGCCTTTTTACTGTCCCTTAGCGGTCCTCGGCTGTGCGTCAGGAAGGGTGCCTTCTCACTGTCCCTTAGTGGTCCTCGGCTATGCGTCAGGAAGGGTGCCTTCTTACTGTCCCTTAGCGGCCCTCGGCTATGCGTCAGGAAGGGTGCCTTCTTACTGTCCCTTAGCGGCCCTCGGCTATGCGTCAGGAAGGGTGCCTTCTTACTGTCCCTTAGTGGCCCTTGGCTGTGCGTCAGGAAGGATGCCTTCTTACTGTCCCTTAGTGGCTCTCGGCTGTGCGTCAGGAAGGATACCTTCTTACTGGCCTCGAGCACTGCAGTGCTTACCACCAGCATAGTAGACGTATATGTTTTAAAATTAAATCAAGTCCATATTTTATTCAGATTGTCCAGTTTCCCTAAATGCTTCTTATATCTGACTGGAAATGTGTCTGCCTCTTGTTGAGGACACAACAAAACTCTTGTTGAGTTTTGGTTATAGGACACAGGGAAATCAAGATGGAATTCAGCTGGAAATGTCCTCCACTTGGGCTGGCATTCATAGTCCCCAAAGGGCAATACAGGCTGCTGGGGGAGAAAACTAGTCAACAGTTTCCTAGATTATGTCCGCTCTAATACCAACCAGGCAAGATTCACTCACAGGTACAATTGTGGCGCGGCTCTTTGGGGATAACAAACTTCCTTATGATGGTATTTGAGCCCTCCTCCACGGGACTGAATCTAGAATACATCTAGTATTGTAGATTGGGTCAAAAACATAGAGCTTGGGAGGGCATGAGCCCAAAGAAGGGACACATGGCCATTGTTTTCCAGAACGAATATGTTGTGAATCTGCCCCCTAAATATTTATGTTTAGGGCCTGGAGACATGGCTCAGGGTAAGAGTGTTTACTGATTTTGTGGATAGCCAGGGTTCAATTCCCATGACCTAAATGGTGGCTTACAACTAGAACTCCAGGTTCAGGGGATCTGATGCTCACTTTAACCTCTGAAGATTCCCTCACACACATGACACACATATTCATGCACACAATCATACACATAAAAAATAAAATAACCCTATAAAATAATCAGTTCTCAGCCTGGGGCAGAGAAACTTCCTTTATCTGAGGGCGAGGGCTAATGCAGACACTCACATCTGCTCAAAGTGCGGAGTGAGTGACTGGTGAGCACTGGGCCTCAGAAGAGATACCTACATCTATATCATACCCCAGCAAGGTCCAACAAACATCACAGAAGAAAGAGTAAAAGGAATTTAAGAGCTGGAGGGTGGGAAAGAGACATAATTTCACCCAGTGAAATGCTGCCATCCAGAAAAGGCGTGCTCACTGAAATCCTGAACGCACAGCAGCTGTGGGTACATGTACACGACTGGACCTTCAACTTTCCATCACAGACAGAGGAGGTACCCATGAGCCCCTCCCTTCTTGAAGAGCTAACAAGTATTAATAGTTCCTAGTGGAGGAAGAAGAGGAGGAGGAAGAGGAAGAGGAGAAGAGAGGGAAGGGGGAGAAGGAGGGAGAAGGTAGAGTGAGGGGGAGGAGAAGGAGGAAGATGAGGAGGAAGAAGAAGAGGGGAGGAAGAAGAACAGGAGGAAGAAGAGAAGGCTGTGCCTATTTCTGCAATGGTGTAGCCAGTGGGGGCTAGGTGGGAAGAACAAGGGGTTCAGAGGGAAACGAAGAGGGACACTAGAGGGTAATAGTGAATGCAATGATAGTATATTGTGTTTGTGTATGGTACTCTCAAAAGAAGTGTGTCTGTATGCATATATATGAGATGACCTTAATTAACCCATTTTGTGAGACACGTGTGCCTATACACCTGGTATTATGGATACCAGCATGCTTTATACATGATTCTCTTGATTCTCACCAGCAATTAGATGATCATGTGTGGGCCCATAGATATCCACACTGAATTTCTGTATAGTCTGGCTCCATCTTCCATCTCTAACTCATGTGTATTAATTATGTAGTTAAAAAGCCACTTAGGACACTAGGGTGACTGTCCCATTGGTTAGGTGCTTGCTGTACATGCATGATGACGGGACTGTAATGTCTAATACCCATGGGAATGTCAGGTGTGGGGTATCTGTTATCTTAGCACTGGGGAGACAGAGGCAGGTGGATACCTGTTGGTGAGCTCTAGGCCAGTGAGAAACCTTGTCTAAAAAACAGGGTTGGTGCTTGAGGGGTGATACCTGAGGCTGAACCCCACGCTCACACCCACATGAATGTTCGAGTACACCTGTACACATGTACTTGCACAAATATGAAACACAAGCCATCTAGGGGTCCGTGACAAAAATTATCTTACACAGTGATTCTTTTAATCTTTTAATAAAAGTACATAAACAGAAATGTTAAAGAGGAATTATTATTCAAATAACATTGATGAATAGAGATAAAAGAACCAAATCACGTGACCACAATATTGTATAACTGGATAAACAATATCATCTCGTAGAGGTTCCTCATGACCAGTCAGGCTGTGTGCACTGGGAGTCAACAAAGCACCACATTCTTGACAGTTTCTCACCCCACATACTCAACCATCTATAGAAATGTCACATGTTTAATAAATATAGCCTCAGTGGATTTATTCTCCAGAAACTCATAGACTTATCCATGCAGTTCAGAAACTGCAGGTTGTAGTAAAAGCAAGAGCAACGACATTCATCAACTGCTAAGATGTTCCTTTGCCAGACAATGGGCTGTGGCAAGCAACTGCCATTCTGGGAACCTGAAGTCTGGTGAATACCAACGTCTGTGCAAGATCCTGAGAGTTCTGACCTCCAAGGCCCCTTCTCGAAGGTGCAGAGACTGAGAAAGCTGAAACCCCTTCCTTGATCCTTGGATATTGTCATGAATGTGCCCACTCTCCCACTTGCTGTTTATGCAGCAAATGCTAATGATATCTTGCTAAAGGAAGCTGAGGTTGGTTCACTAGTCTGATATTGCCCTGCTCCCTGCATCAGACCGAGGATGGTCCTGCTCCCTGCATCAGACTGAGGATGGCCCTGCTGTCTGCATCAGACTGAGGGTGGTCCTGATCCTTCCCTTTCTCTCTTTGATTAAACCAATACCGAACTTATTTTTTTCTTCCACAGTAAGGTTTACTATTTGTAAAATTTTTATTGTAGATACTTACAGTTGTGCATGTTTGTTTGTTTGTTTGTTTGTTTTGGACTGATAGTGGAAAAAAAGGAATAGGCTATTTAATGTATCTTAAGAAAGTTCAAAGTAGTCGTTGAACAGATTTTCAGAAGTGGATGTGGACTGTGTCCATTTTTGCTCATTTAACATTTTGTGTGGCAGTTCAACAGAACCTTCATATTTATACAAACAAGTAATATCCTTCTCCCAAATCTCCAATGTTAAGACCTTTTGCATTGGTTCAGGAGCAGGAGATTATGTGGTAAATAATATTAAGAAAAATACAGAGTCATATCTAGAAAGCAAAAGCTTTGTAACTGCTGGCCTTGGGAAGAGGAGTGGGGGGTGAAAAGAATCAGAATAAAAATCAGAGAGAACGCGCCATGAAGAAGCAGTGTGCAGAGAGCTGGACAATGAAGAGAAAGCGGGAGTCCTCGGAACACTCAGTCCAAAGTGGGATATCGTCTTCAAACTCCTCCCCTCGGGACTCCTGAGCAATGTGGAAGAGGAGGTGAAGGGCTGTAAGAGCCAGGGAGGGTGACACCGAGGGAACAGTGTCTTCCAGACACAATAGGCCTGACACACATATAAACTCAGAGACTGTGGCAGCACGCACAGGGTCTGCACACGTCCAAGCCAGATGGGGTCCTGGCACTGAGAGGGGGAAGTGGACATGAACTCCCATTCCTAACCAAGAAGCAATCTCCAGTTGACATCTGTTTGTAAAGGAAAGATTAGTTTTCTCCAGTGGCATCTCACTAGGTACACAAATCACACTTTAGGACAGGCTTCTTGCCCTGTAATAAATGGCCAACATGAAAGGAATTCATTGATATTTCTGGAGATTTTTTTTTTCTCATATTGCTTTGTTTTGGCTTTTTTTTTTTTTAAAACCGTACCAGTCTTTTGCTTGTGTATTATGGCTTCTAATTTTGTATTTTAATTTACTTAGTGTGTGTGCTCTGTGTCTGTGTGTGAGGGTCTGTATGTTTGTCTGTGTATATATGTTCTCTGTGTCTATGCTGTGTGTGTGTGTCTGGGCTCTGTGTGCATACATGATTTTCCTTCTTTTCCTTCTCTCTCTCTCTCTTTCTCTCTCTTTTCTTTTTTCTTTTCTTTCTTTTTCTCTTTTATTCTTCCTGTCTTTGTATTCTAAACACAGAGAAAAAGGGGATGGGGGATGGATGGGCGGGGAGGTGGGAAAATCTGCGGGATGATGAGGGGCAAACAATGATTAGAATATATTGTATGAAACATTATTCTCAATAAAACTTATAAACAAAATCCAACCAAATAAAGAAGCAGTATGTGGAGACATCCTGCAAGCAACAGAAGAGATGGGGGATTCACCTCCTGTCCCCTGGGGGGTCCTCTCCTGATGCATGTCCTGGACTCAGCCACAAAACACAGGTTCATTCACTGCTATCCAAGCCCACAGGCCCACAGAGCCCAGTCTTTGGGGCAGATAAAAGTTTTGAAGAGCCATTCAGATTTGTTCTTTTGTATGTGTAGTATATATGGTCTATTGACCTCCACAGGGTTATCAACACAAATATCTCAGATGGTGGGTCCCTACTGATAAGGCCATTGATTCCCAGTCCCTATCTTAGAGATAATTACCTATTATGGTAATTATGGTGGTGACATTTTCCAGACAGGGAAAAGATAATGAAGGCATCCATTCAATGTCTTTTCCCAGAAATTATGGGGGTAGTATTATTGTGAATGAAGGGGCTATGATAAACATATTTAAAACAACAACAATAACAGCCAGCAGCAGCCAACTAATTTCCTACACAAGCAAAGAGTTTCTTTATTCAACAGAGACATCACATACACAGACACATCACATACACAGACACATCACATGCAGTTCCCGAAACTCCCGACGAGATGTTCATAGGGACAGAGGGAGCTCTCAGCTCTTGCTTTGAGTGGCACCTGACAACCAGTAGTGAAAAATGAGCAATTATTGGCATTTGTCAAGCCTTAGGTTCTGTGGCAGGAAAGAGGAAGCGGCAGCAATCACGCTCAATTTGCATCTCTCCTGATGTCAGTCTTTGTGAGAACAGAGCGAACATCAGAAGAGAATGGAAAAGGTTTGCAGATGTGCAGCGAGCTATGACAGCAAGGCTGCCAACATGGCGCGCCGATCGACTAGCGATTAAGATATCAAGAGTGATCCCCACAGCTTGCTGACAGCTGGTTCAATTGTTTGCACCTGTTTCCCCCCATTACACATGTGTCTGGAATGGATTACTCTGGCCTGTGCCAGACACATTCACCTTCCCTCACAGAGTCATGGTCCAGCAGCCTCGCAGCAGGGGCCAGACAGCTCTTAGAGCCACAGAAGCAAGATGGTGTATTCTGAAGATGGTTCTGGGGTGTGAGCACCCACAAGCTATAGGTTTAGCTGTTAATGGTGGTGTATGAATGCTGCTTGCTTCTCTCATGAGTCAGGGTGAAGTCTGTGGTCTCCCAACCATACTCAGGGCTTACATACTCATGTCACAGCATGACAACCTGACAGGGATTTTGAGTCAGGATAGGACACGTTATGGAATTAATTGAGATTAAACCATGGCCCCAAACTCCCTGAACTGGAGTGTTACCATAATGGCTCTGCCACATTAGTGGCAAGTCTGCTATGCAGCTGACACAGCATCAGATTCCGACTTTGTGGTGTAGAGACTTCCCGGGTTCTGAGAGCTGCATTGCTCAGGGGTTCTCATGGTCATCCATTTATGTAAAATGTGCAAATGTTAGGTATTTAACCCTGTGGCTAGGACTGCTCTCTCTACTTCTCTGACACATTTCCCATCATGCGATGCAGAATTGGAATTTTAGTGGTGGAGGACAAGCTGAGTTGGGGATGCATTACTTTTCGTTTAGTGGCTTGCTTTCATGTGGTTTACAGCCTCTTCCATGTATTCCTTTGGGCTTCCAGGGTTATTTAAGTTCTAATTGTGAACTAGCTATTTTCTAGTTTTCTTTCCTGGAGGACTCCTCCTTTGTAAAAGGCCACCATCCCTACAGAACCTGCTGTCTCCTGCTTGCCTACTGTCATGTCAAACCCGTGTTTGGTCTGCTTGTAGTCTGGCTCTCTGAAAAACAGAAAGCATAGGATATTTGCTAAGTTCTATGACTGATTGATTCCAAACTGCCAGTGGGGGTAAGAACCGGTTCACAAACTTCCTGAGTACATAACACTGACTCTTGAAAGCTGGTACAAGCCGGCTGTAGCACATCACAGATTCTCCCATAAGAGTCTATGAACTGGCCTCTTTGTTTTGGCATCATTTATAACTATTTATCATATAATTATAATTATAGTTCAGACCTTCATTTTCTCACCCCCATGAGTACTGTGAATGCTTTGCCTGTTTTCCTGCCACCTAACTGTTTGGTAGAGCACAGCGTATTCAGAACACCACCAGATTTGCTTCCAGAAATGCACATTTACTGTGTGTGAGTCTCTCTCTGGCTCTCTCTCGCTCTGCTTTTTTAATCCCTCCAGGAGTAAAGTGTCCATCGCCAAACTTCTCTGGCTCCTTCACTTTCCGGAGCTCACCTTCCCTCTGGCCTCATCTCCCTCCATAACACGGAGGTCTCCTGATGGACTCGGCACTTTTTAAACACATGGAAGGCACCTCTCTCCTGCAGCTCAGCTGGGGCTCCTCATCTCCTTCTCCACGAGGGAAATTCCTACATCTGTCTAAACGCTATCCTGTTTTGTGGAGTTTAGAAAGGTTTTCTACATTATGCTATTCCAAGGGTGTTTTCTGGATAGTCTGAATCCATAAAAGTTTACTTAAAGACAAGAGAAGAACAGAACAAAACATCTCCAGACACAGCAGTGCACTTCCATAATGCACCAATACTGCTCTGTGGGAGACCGTTTCATGGCTACACTAACTCACTATGGCAGGTTTATGAGAGCCAAACTTGAACGTGTGTGCGCTACTAAGCCAAGAGTATAAAAATGTAGCCTTAGGTTTTTAGCCCTGATCAGTGTTAGGAGGCCATCTTGCTACAATGTTCTCAGATGGCTGCACTGGCAAACTCTATCCCATTGTTATATTGGAAAACATATAACATGGAAACAGAATGAGAAATTATTTTTTTTTTCATTTTCGTTTTTGCACTCATCTAATTTTGTTTCTGGACTTTCGTGTTATAGGGGAGCCTTCTTCTTTTCTAGCCTTTGTTTCTTTCTTCTCCCTCTGTATCATTCCTCTAAATTTCCCTTTTTCTTTTTCATTTATTTAATCACGCTTTTCATCTGATTTTCCATTTCTTTGTATCTTTTGTTTAGCTAAGCGGCTTTATCTCATGTAGATGACGTGCTGTATGTAGATTAAAAACGTACAGTAAACATGATGAATGATTTCAGAGAAGATACAAACAAGCAAATGAAACCCATCTTGGCCTTTCAGAGGCAAGTCAATAAATGTGGAGAAAATTGCCAAAGAGGAGATCAAATCAGGACTAGGATTGAAAATATCAGAAATAATTTAAGAAGGAAATGGAGGTGTATTTTTTTTAAAAGAGAAAATGTTGGAAATGAAAAAGTTAATGAAGAGAAACCCCAGTGGGGAGCATCATCGTAGCTGCCTGGGCACAAGGGGAAATGTCAGGGATGGAGAACAAGGATTAGGCCTTAATGCACTCAAGCAGAAGCAAAACCAGGCAGGTGTGAGGGCAATGTCAGAGAACTCTGTAAAAATCAGCAGAACAAACTGAACAATCCATGGGCTGGAAGAAAGACCAGAGGGTGAGAAATGAAATTCAGTGAAATGAAATTATAGCAAAGCCCCAAATCCCCAAATCTCATGGAAAAGGCCATTCAAACTCGGGCATTCTCCAAACATGTAGATTCTCAAACGGGGTGGAGCCAAGGCTCAGCAGGTGAGAGACTCACTCACTGCTCTGACACCAGTTCAGCTCCCAGAGCTCACACAATTACTCACAACCACTTCTAACTCCAGTTCCAGTAGATCTGATTCCCTCCATTGATGCTCCCTTCCCCCTACACACACACACACACACACACAAACACACACACACACACACACACACACACACACACACACACACACACACACATAAGTAAAATCTAAATACTCAAAAATGAATCTGAAAAAAAAAAAAAACAAAAAAAACAAAAAAAACAAAACTAGATTCCCCAAATAGGCATAGCCAAAGAAAATCCTTGCTACAATATATTGTAGTGAAAATGTTAAAAATTCAAATCAGTGAAACAGTATTGAATGCTGTAAGGAAAAAGGCCCAGTCACCTCCAAAGGTGGCTCTAAAAGCCAAGAAAACATGAGAGAGATTGTAAGTTCTGGAGGTACATAATTGCCAGCAGAGACTGGTATATCCATCAAACCTATATTTAAAACTCACAGCGAAATAAAGACATTTCAGCATAAACAGAGATTAAGGGAATTAGTGACAACTGTATTAGTTACTTTTCTGTCACTGTGTTAAAGACCATGATCAAAAAAAAAAAAAAAAAAAAAAATGGAGAGGAAAGGGTCAGATAAGTCAGGACAGGACTCAAGCAGGGCAGGATTCTGGAGGCAGGAGCTGATGCAGAGGCCATAAAGGGTGCTGCTTACTGGCTTGTTCCCCATGGCTTCCTCTACTTGTTTTCTTATAGAACCCATGAGCTCCTGCCCAGGTGAGGAATGATCCCCCAGGCAACTGAGCCTTCCCACATCAAAATGTCCTATGGACTTGCCTACAGGCAATCTGATGGAGGCATTTTCCTAATGCAAGTTCTTCCCAGATAATTTCAGCTTGTGTCAAGTTGACAAAAACTAAACAGAACAATGATGAAGGAAGTCTTAGCAAAAATAAAAGAATAGAAATTGTTTCTTGTATGTTATCAGATTATAGCAGTATAAACTAGAAATTAATTTCAAGAAATATACAGAGGTGACACAAATGACTGGACCCTGGAAGGTGGACTCTAATGATCAGTGGGTCATAGAAGAAATTAGGGAGGAATAAGCCAGGGTCTCGAATAGCATGAAGGTGAACTACCAACTCAGCTGAACCTTTGGAGCTAAGGGAGCTTTAAGGAGAAAGTTTACATCTGTGAGTGCTGACACTGACTAACACAAACAACAACAAACAAACAGGGATATCCCATAAATAAGCTAACGATACAACTCAAGCAAGAACTAGTCCAGTGCAAGAGTGGAGTGTGGTGAGGACCCCAAGTGTCAGGCAGCAACTAAGGAAGTAGAGACCTAGAGAATACTGCACACAAAGAAGTCAACAGAAAGTGGTACCTCTTAAATAATAGGTTAGATTGGCAAACCCATCTCCAGACTCACCGAAAGAAAGAAAGGAAGGATCCAAAAAAAAAAAAAAAAAAAAATTGGGGGTATATGTTGCAACAAATTTTAATGAGGTTCAGAGGAATTAGGGAATCAAACTTTGAACATATGCATTCTTAGAAACAGTAAAATACAGAAGAAATTGAAATTTTTCTAGGAAATATCACCTATCTTCATTATATCAAGAAGATATAAACATTTTTAGTAGATCCATAGCAATTAATAGTGTTGAAACGGCAATAAAAATAATCTCCCAAGCTGTGTGGGAGGCTCCAAGCTCTGGGTGGCCGTGGGGAGGCCGTGGGGAGGCCGTGGGTCACCGCTGAGGCCTCTGGAGCTGGCTGGAGCCAGTGCTGAGGAGGGGCCATGAGCTGGTTCAATGTTTTGCAGTTGTCCGACTTTGTCAAGCAGGCCCTGTCCCAGGCCCAGATGTCCATCGACAGGACATCCAGGAGGTATAGCCGAGCACTTGGACCGAGCCAGGCAAGCAGGTTCTGGGCTGTCTGCCATCGGACCCCAGCCCCGCATGCTTCAACCCGGTGCGGGTCCTGCTGACCTCAGGTGTCAGCTTGAGCTCTGGTCCTGTCCCCAGGCCCTTCCTATGGAGTTTGGAGCACAGCCCCAGATTGCTACGCATCTTCTGCTTTTGTGTCCTAGGTCCAAGCTTTGTAAATCCCCAGTCAGGGAGCTGCTCTGAGGCCCGAGATGAAGGCTAGAGAAGAACTTTCTTTCTAGGTCGGGGGGGGGGGGGGGGGGGGGGGGGGCGCGACGGGGGGGGGGGCGACGGGGGGGGGGGGGAGGCTCCTTTAGCAGCAGGAGGCATTAGCGCTTCAGGTGGGGAACCTTAGGCTAGCGCTGCAATGGGCAGAGCAAGCAGGTGCCAGAAAAGAGAATTACTTACATACGCCATGAGATCAGCGGACTTCAGCAGAGACTCTATGAAGCAGAGAATGAAAACCAAGAGCTGAGTCACTGTTTCATCAACAACAAGACCATTGCTTCCACAGATAGAAAATTTACAAGCAACTCTAGGATCCCAGACATCATTATGGGAGATGCGAGAGAAGACTCTATCTGACAGGATTGGTGAATCACAGACCTTGTTGGCTGCAGCAGTTGAAAGAGAGCATGCAGCTACAGAAGAACTCCTGGCCAGCAAAATCCAGATGTCTTCAATGGAGTCATAGAATTCTCTATTATGACAGGAAAAGAGTAGACTTCAGGCCCAGCTAGAGTCAGAGGAAAATAAACTTTGAAAACTAGTGGATGAAAATAGTTGGTGCCAGGTTGAATTAGAAAACTTAAAAGTTACATATGTAGAATGCTTGAAGAGACAAGGAAAGAAAAAGACACTTTTGAGCAGTCAGTTAGAAATGGGAAGAATGAAAGTTGAACCAGAAAGGAAGAAAACCATTTTCACTCAAGAAGCACAGGACAAGAAAAGGACCACAAGCCGTTTTCTGTTTCTAGTACTCCCACCATGTCACCCTGCAGATCTAAGTGGAGTAGAGACAGAAGGGCTGCAAGCATCCTTCCTGTCTCAGGATGAGCCACATGACCAATGTCTACATCAGCCAGTGGAAGCAATCTTTATGAAGCTGTAAGGACGGGAGCCTGGTGGAGCATTGTTGAACATCTACAGTCTCAGTTAAAGCTGAGGCAAGAAGAAATTAGTCATTTACAGCTAGAAATTAGTAACCTAGAAAAATCTCAATCCATAATGTCTGAAGAGCTAGTTAAATTAACAAATCGAAATGATGAACTTGAGGAGAAAGTGGAAGAGATACCCAAGCTTTGAGTTCAGCTGTGAGAGTTGGATCAAAGATGCAACACTATTCTGCAGCTGTATGGAGGAAAAAGCAGAAGCAGCAATGGAACGTCCCCTGGATCTTGAAGATGTAAAAAAATATGTATAAAACTCAAATAGATGAACTTCTAAGACAAAGGCTCAGTTAACTTGAGAAGTTTGTATTCTCATCAAACTAAACGTAAACACTTAATATATAAATGCAGACTTTCAATAAATTCTTTTCCAGAATTAAAAAAAAAAATTCTCTCCCAACAAAGAAAAATTCGGGGCCAGATGGATTCACTGCTGAATCCTACTAAACCTGTAAAAAGGGGCTAACATCAATATTCCTTAAACTGGTTTGCAAAACGGAAAGAGAAGAAATAATACTAAATTTGTTCTATTAAGCAAGAAGTGCCCTAATACCAAAACTAGAGAAAAAGACAACAGAACAAAAAGAAGACAGAGCATTTCTCTGATAAACATGGACCCAAAAAGTTCCCAGTAAAAATCTTGTAAGCCATATTCTGAAATGTTAGGAGCCGTGGTTAGCGGTGACAACATTCGCCATTACAAGATGTCGCGAACATCCTGTGCTCCCACAAGTAAACAACTAACTGGGCAGGTGCAAAAGGCAAAAGCATGCCAAGCCACTGCCCATCCCGGGGGGTATTAAGGGGTAATGAGTGAACAGCCAATCAGAAGTGAACACACCACTCTAGGGTATATATAGCAGTGCCTTTCCCAGGCTTGGGGTCTTCCGCTTCAGCTGATACGAGAATAAAACCTCGCTGTGGTAACTACCCGAACACTGCCTCACGTGTCTCTTTCGCGGGCAAAGGGGACTCGAAAAGGGGCTCGGAATATCTGGTGCCAAAACCCGGGAATTTCAAGGCGCCGTGGGAGACCCCCCCGAGATTCGGGGCGGGTTAAAAGACTACAGGATCGAGGTACGTCTCTGAGAGATATGTTTGGGGTGGAAGCCTTCGTTGTGAGCAAATTCTCACCCATTGCCGCCGCTGCACTAGTTGGCCTCTTGCTTGTGTTGTTTTTGCTTTTAGCTTATTTGTGTTGTGGGGATCCAGCTCGCAGCACAGCTATTAGGGCAAGTCAAGAGGTTTCAGGAGAGGTCCACTCCAGGGTATCAGAAACAGAGCATGTTAGCCGGCATCAGGCCAAGGAGCCTGGGGAAAAAGACAAGGCCAAGGAGCCTGGAAAGGAGAAGCAGGCAAAAAAACCTGGGCAACAGAGGCAGGCCAAGGAGCCTGGTCAAAGAAAAGAGTACTCAAAAGGAACGGGGGCCACTGCAGGGCCTGTTAAGGTTAAGGACCCTTCACCAGCTGGTGAAGAGAGAGTAGAGGTCAAAAGGACCCCCCTATACCCCATTAAGGAGCTTGCCGCCATAGACCTTAGCAGCTCCAAAAAAGAAAGCCTACAGGAGGAGGCAGCCGCCTATGCAAAAAATAACTGTTCTGAGATAAGACTAAGAAAGACCTTGAGTCCCTCGGCCCCGCCCTTGCCTCCGGCCTATGCCCCGGGCAGCGTCTCTAATTCATTTCTCAACCCAGGAGATCAGAGACAGCTACAGCTGGCATTTCCGGTCTTTGAAGGGGCAGAGGGAGCCTGTGTTCATGCCCCAGTAGAGTATAGGCAGGTCAAAGAATTAGCTGAGGCAGTACGTGCATATGGAATTGGGGCTAATTTTATTGTATCCCAAGTGGAGAGGTTAAGTGCAGCTGCTATGACGCCAGGAGACTGGCAGGACACAGTGAAGGCGGTACTTACCAATATGGGCCAATATTTGGAATGGAAAGCGCTCTGGCATGAGCAGTTACAAGCACAAGCCAGAGCTAATGCAAGCATTGAGGGTCAACAATTATGGAATTTTGACATGCTGGCTGGAGTTGGCATACACGTGAATGACCAGGCCACTCACCCTTGGCAGGTCTATGCACAAATAGTGACAGCTGCTGTTAAGGCCTGGAAGTCTCTCCCCAGGCGAGAAGGGAATAATCTTTATTTGTCCAAAATAACTCAGGGGACCAATGAGTCCTTCTCTGACTTTGTGGCCCGCATGACTGAGGCAGCTGGCAGAATCTTTGGGGAACCAGAGCAGGCAATGCCATTGATAGAACAAATGGTATTTGAAAATGCTACAGCGGAATGCCGCACAGTCATTGCCCCTCGTAGGAACAGAGGGTTGCAAGACTGGTTGAGAATCTGTCGCGGCTTGGGAGGTCCCCTCACTAATACAGGACTTGCGGCAGCAAATTTAGAGATGGCTGCTGTCCTTCTCCAAGGTCAGGGACGCGATAGACCCCCGCCATGGCCAGGGAGGGGAGCTGTCTGTGTTTTTCCACAGGGTGAAGACAATCCAATTTGGGTCCCCATGAGGCTGGTGTAGATCGTGAAGAATGAAGCTAGATTGCAAGATAACGGCTCTGATTCTCCTGATGCTGATGTTCGATTTGGGGATAAGTATACCACTATGGGCCATAGTTAGATCTTGGCCTATTCCCATGCCAGTACATTCAAATTCTGCAGTGCTGCCGTTGTTTACAGCTACTGAGTGTTACATGGATGCCCTGTGCTCTCGGCGCACCTACCAGCAGCCTGAGTTATATAATGCTACAAGTTTTCCATTAAACTTTACACTTTGTTTTGTGGCAGCAAGCAAGGATAATAAGACAAGTAAACTACATACACCTTGTAATGAATAATACAGGTAAGAGCACTGGCATAGAAAATATTTGGCCCTTTTATCATTGGGTGTTGAGTAATGAGGCTGGAGCTAGTGCCAGTGTATCTGCCTTTGCCTTGTTGAATGGTATATTTCATGAAGTATAAAACGTTTCAGCTACACGATCTAATATCTCTAGCCATTTGAATAACATTAAAATTAATAAGGTGTTTAGGAATGCATCTGCACAACCAGTGTCGGTGTGTGTGGACCCCCCATTTTTCTTTATGTTATCCAACTTTCAAAATAATTCTGATATCTTGGATTATAAAAATGTTACATGCTTTTTAACACAATGCTGGAATGGATCACTAGACCTAGCCTTGGTTGTGCACGTGCCTACCTTTGTGCCCATTCCAGTAGAAGCCGATCCTGAAACTTTCCCTATTACATCATTAATAAGACATAAAAGAGACTTTGGCATTACTGCAGCCATTATCATTGCTATTACCATCTCTGCAGCTGCAGCTGTGACAGCTGGCATAGCCTTGGCTAATCAAGTTACAGCAGCTACTGTTGTTAATCAAATTTCAGAAAAGACTTCTGAGGCTTTGACCACTCTACAGAAAGTGGATGCACACTTGGCATCAGACATTCTGTTGGTCAATCAGAGAGCTGATTTGCTCCAAGCCCATGTGGAGCAGCTCACGGATGTGGTTCAAGTGAGCTGCGTGTCAGCAACCCCACATCTATGTATTACACCTCTGAGATTTATGAATGATACATTTATTCAAAGCCATAACCTTTCTGCTTATTTACAAGGGAATTGGACTAGGGAGCTGGACCAGATGCAGCAGTGATTGCAGATCCGGATTTCGAGCCTTAATGGAACACGTGTGGACCCTGTTACCCCTGGCGATTTTACTTCTTGGCCTACCTCTGCTTTTTCCTTCTTTCTTAAAGGGTGGGAATAGGCCTGTTTGGTGCAGCCCTATGTTATGGATTGGTGTTCATGTTATGGTTGGTCTGCAAGCTCAGAGCCCAACAAAAACATGACAAGGTCGCTATTGCCCAAGCACTCGTAGCCTTGAGCAAGCATCTTCCCCTGAAATTTGGCTATCTATGCTAAGAAAGTATCTGATGACTGAGACCCTCAGTCGATGCACCCCAAGGGTTCAGCCCATTGCACTGGGTCGATGAGAGGTCTAAGTCTAGCCAGCCCTTGCCTGAATAACTGTGGTACCTGAATATTTAGAGGTGTTTGCGAGTGGGTACGGGACAGGGAATGTTCCACGAGTGTGGATAGATTTACCGAAAGTATGCCTGATTGCACAAAGGTTTGATGCCAAAAACCTCCTCTCCTGGTGGTGCCCCAGGGTGGAGGCTCCCTTTCCCCGACAAAAGGCATCGAGATGGGTATGGTATTACTCATTGCACGACAACAAGAGAAGAAACCCATTACAATATCTCATTTTGCACAGGGGATCAGGCCTCTGCTTTCCCTCACTGAGTTGGTGCCACGCTTGATAGGCAAAAGGCTGTTACATCTTTATGAAATTGAAAGGGGGAGATGTTAGGAGCTGCGGTTAGCGGTGACAACATTCCCCATTACAAGATGGCGCGGACATCCTGTGCTCCCACAACTAAACAACTAACTGTGCAGGTGCAAAAGGCAAAAGCGCGCCAAAGTCACTGCCCATCCCGGGGCGTATTATGGGTAATGAGTGAACAGCCAATCAGAAGTGAACACACCACTCTAGGGTACATATAGCAGTGCCTTTCCCGGGCTTGGGGTCTTCTGCTTCTGCTGATACGAGAATAAAGCCTCGCTGTGGTAACACAGCCTCACGTTTCTCTTTTTCGGGCGAAGGGGACTCGGAAGGGGCCCGGAATACTGAAACATGTGAAACTCAAATTCCATGATCAAGTTGTTTTCATCCCAGGATGGCAAGTTTTGCTTAGTTATGCAAATTGATGAGTATAATATGACAGAAATAGGCTTAAAGACAGAAGGTATATGATTATCTCAATAGACATGGAAATGCCTTTGAAAATTTCAACATCTTTTTCTTTAAAAAAAAATCCCTTTAGTTTACGAATATGGGTGTTTTACTTGCATGTATGTCATGTGCATGCAGTACCTAAGGAAACCAGAAGAGGGCGTTATGTTTCTTGGAACTGGAGTTACAGACATTTGTGAGCCACTTTATGGGTGTTGGGAATTGAACCTGGGTCCTCTGGAAGAGCAGCCAGTGCTCTTAACCACTGAGCCATCTCTTCCAACCTCTCAACACCTCTTCTTGATAAAAACCCTGAAGCTACTAGAAATAGCTTGTTCACAACAAACTCGATGCTGAAGCACAGGACCCCCCATAGTGGACACAGGAAGTATGGGTAATACATACTAAGGACTAAAGGGAGGGACGAGTGCGGCAAAGAGCAGGGACAGGTGTAACACCGGGAAGGAAACAGAGAAAGCAGTGTGCAGAGAAACAGAGGAGGCCGTTAGGGAATCGTGAAACACGTGCTGTTGGCACGTGGCACAGAGTGGAGCCACTATGAAGGGAAGAAGCACATGGCTCTGACATAAAGACGAGTGGAAACTCACCACAGGAATTTCAGAAATGGACGAGGAAACGTTCAGAGACACCAACTTCAGAGACTGATCGAGAGAGCAATGTCTTATGTATCACAAATCGTTATTATGTGATTGAGGCTTCTAAAGACTATTCCCTCAGTTATATTCTGCCGAGCGTTCACGGTGATGATGGTCACACAGAAATGTTACACATGCAAAAGAGACCGATCTTCCTGTGGATTTATTACATCCACATATTAAAAGCTTTCTGAAATTTCATATTAAAATCCTCTTTCTGATTACTATTCAGGTTTTCCAAACAGATTTCACATATGAATCATTCTTTCATGAGACACCTATTAAGACAGCCAAGGATAGTCATTTTCTTCGGTAGACAGATTGCTAAATACATACATTTTAATAATTGGCTTTGAGGTAGGCCCAGAGTGGCACACAGGGAATAAACATTTATCTTATCTAATATTAACCATTATTAGTCAGTGACTATCTGAAACTCAGGATTCTTTCTTCAGTACAGTGGTGGACATGAACCTGTGAGAACTGTTACTGTTGTTAAGAGTGTAGGGTTAGAAATGTTATGTCAATTTTCAGGACTTTATACACTTGCAAACAGTGGGTACCACCTACAGATTCAGCCAACTATGTATTAAAATATTTGGAACAAACTTACCTGTGGCTGAACAGAGAGACAGTTGTACTGGCTGGTTTTGGGTGTCAACTTGACACAAGCTGGAGTTATCACAGAGAAAGGAGCCTCCCTTGAGAGTATGCCTCCATGAGATCCAATTGTAAGGCATTTTCTCAGTTACTGATCAAGGGTGGGAGAGCCCATTGTGGGTGGTACTATCCCTGGGCTGGTAGTCTTGGGTTCTATAAGAAAGCAAGCTGAACAAGCCAGGGGAAGCGAGCCAGTAAATAGCACTCCTCCATGGCCTCTGTATCAGCTCCTGCCTCCAAGTTCCTGCCCTGTGTGAGTTCCTGTCCCAACTTCATTTTGTAAGACAGAGCTGAGTTTCATGCTCCCTTGAGCTTACAGTTGCAGCTCAGGCCTCAGACTGAATCCTGTTCACTGCCTTCTTGACACTGCACACAGATGTGGAGGGCCCCTTGGGCCTTTTATGCACAGTAACACCGTCTTCCTCATCTTCCCCGGGTTGCAGTTCTTACCCCAAATCCCTGGAATGACCCAAGCTTTTATCTGCCCAGTATTTTCCTTTTTCGCTGGGCTCAAACAAAATCTGATTTCCAGGATTTTGTTAGCACATTTTGGCATTGGCTTTGGGGAACATTCTAAGCATATCTTGTGTAATGAAAAAAAAATCTGCTAGAGAAGAAAAGAAAGTCAAGTAAAGGTCAGAGTAGTCAGAGTACTTGGGGCAAGATAGTAACATGTGACCAAAATTTTGCTTAGACCTAAAATGTCCTTTGCTAAGTTCTAGAGTATGAGTGCGAACAGTGGCTGATGTAGCTCTGGTGGGCATCTTATTAGTGCTCAGGACACGGGTCCATGCCTACCAGCTGCCCTCTCACTGGTTTCCAAAATCGCTACCACTGAAAGCCTTCCTGCTTTTCTTTGCTCTGGGTCCCACATGGTTAACCAGGACCATTCTTTCCTGGCGTGTACCTAGATGACCAGAGCATCCTCTGAATTTACCTTTCCAAGCTGCTTAGTCTTTTCTAGAGAGGGTACCGAAAGGGCATGTGAATCATACCATATATGCTTAATTATAACAACCAGCTACAGAAGGAGAGAGGGGCGGGGCAGGAATGAAATGATGGCTTCTAGCCTGCATGTAAGTGGATTACACATCTGAGTGTAAGCAGGAAATGGGGAGTGGGATTTACATCCCTTGATTTGTCCTAATTCCTCTTTGCTTCCCCTGATGTGAGCCTCTCACCAGGTCGGGTGCAATGATAATGCCAAAGACACTTGTAGATCTTCCTACCGGGCCAGGACTTGCAGTAAAGATGGTATTGCTTCTCTTTCACTCAAGTGACAGTCAGTTGGGCCAAAGTTTCAAGGAAACTGGCTCTTCTGGACTGCCCAGCATTGGAAGTATGCTAGTACCACAGAGGAACTTAATCTAATAACAGTGAAATTGAGCTGAGTCACTTTACACTACTGTACAAGGCAGGACCATGTTGATCCAATGAATGTCTAGTGTGGTGTTGTGTCCTCGACTTTTGGACAAACAGGGGCTTACAGCATTCACTGGTGGGTTCCTTCAATCATAAATCTGAGCTGGTTGGGTTGAATTCATTCCTTAAAGTCTTTGCCAGATGGAGTCCGGTGTTGCTCAGGCTGGGCTCCCAGCTGCAGTCATTCTGAGACCACTTAGGCAGCTATAGGATGGAGGTCCTCTCCTTGCTGGCTGTTGCCTCGGACTCGCTGTCAGCTGCTAGACTAGTGGCCGGTCTTTGTTCATGGCCCCTTCCCTCTTCAAGGCAGCACAGCCTGCAGAACCTCTGGCGCTTGGCACTTCTCCGGGTCTCTTGCTGCTAAGTTCATAAAAGGTCTTCTTGCTTAGGTGTCAGGTTCACCCAGATAAACTTCAACTGTTTTGGGACTTTAATTGGATCTACAAAATTCCTTTACAGCGTATTTAGGATAGCGTTTGATTGAAAAAAAAAATCTGGGAATGGAGGTCTGAAGGGGCTGACGCCAGAATTCTGCTTTTTTCTGACACCTTAGTTCTCCAGTGGCGACTTAGGTCAGACTTGACTTGTTTTAATTTCAGGATTCAATCCCAACTCAGAGATGAACTCTTAGTAGATTGATTAAGTTTGTTCAATTGAGCCCTGATACGTTCTTGTTCTCACTTTTCTGAGGTGGAGAAGCCTGAGAGAGTTGAAGATGGGTGCTGTGGGTGCGCATGGCTTTGTCCTGTCAGTCCAGTCTGCCTCTCACTCTCTGATGACGTTTATCAGTGTATAGAGGAGGTGGCAGAAACTAGTTTTAGGCGTTGAGGGGAGGAAGCGAGCTGCCTTGAGAGGAGCTGGGAGGTATGAGCCTGTGGGAGGGCTTTTAGGTGTTAAAGACATCTTAGTTGCTCTCTGTCAAGGTTATTTGGCATGCACTTTAGCCTGTTTTGAGAACTATTAAGGCCAATAAACAGCATGCTTTTGGTAAAAAGAGAGACCCCCTTCAAATCCTCCTGCACTGTTACCAGGGCTGTTAAGGACTCATCATACACTGAACTGAAGAGGTAAACAAAACTTCTTTCAAGCTACTTAGCTGAACATATTTAAACTGCTTTTAGTTTGGGCCACCACATGCTGAGAACGAGAAATTATTGAAAATTCAGACAGTAGCAACCAACATGGTAAAGATGTTGTAGTGTAGCTCTGGGGGTGGACGTGGAGCAGAAATCCCCTCTCCTCCACCACTCAGTTTTAGCTGTGTCTTCTTTAGTGGCTGTCCTCACTGTTCAGATTCAGAGACCAGCATGGGAGCCGGCTGTGTGGCTCTGGTTCAGAATGCCATAGTCCTTGAGCCAAACAACTGTACTGCCAGGCTTCAGACACTTCCTGCTGAAGAAGTAAGGGCTTTAAACACAGTCTCACTTGGTGCTCGGCTGGAGCTGCCAAGCACGTTGGTTGTTGGTTCCAAGTTTGGAGAGGGCATGGGTAACAATATAGAGGTAGCTTACTCTGAGGAGTAGATTTTGCTATATTAGAATTTGGGTGAAGAGATGACCACTTTCTCAGGTTGAAATAACTATCCACAGTAGTCGAACTGTTCTCAAGAAGCTTGAGATCCGTTTTAAGCTTAAGTTGCTAAAAAATTCGAATGCCGATTCATTTAACCAGAATGAGAAGTAAAATGATAACAGAAACTGTGGGGTTCATTTTAATGAAATCCAGGAGTCCGTTCTGCTGTCAAGGGTTCCAGTGGCTTCAGAATCACAATCAAATTACTCCATGGCTACATAGTATGGCATAATATTTTAAAACAGTGGGTGTGTCTACTCTGGCTCTTCCTCTGCCTTTCTGTCTTTCTGTTTTTCTGTCTTTCCTCCTTCTCCTCCTCCTCCTCCTCCTCCTCCTCCTCCTCCTCCTCCTCCTCCTCCTCCTTCTCCTCCTCCTCCCATCCTCCTCCTCCTCCCCTCCTCCTTCTCCTCCTCCTCCTTCTCCTCCTTCTCCTCTTCCTCCTCCTCCTCCCCTCCTCCTTCTCCTCCTCCTCCTCCTCCTCCTCCTCCTCCTCCTCCTCCTCCTCCTCTTCCTCCTTCTCCTCCTCCTCCTCCCCCTCTTCCTCCTCCTTCTCCTCTTCCTTCTCCTCCTCCTCTTCCTTTCTTCTTTTCCCATGGCCTCTGAATGTGTGCACTGGTGTATGTGCACATGTGTGGAGGTCCATGACTGACAGCAGACATTTCCCTCTATCTGTCTTTCAACTTTAGTCGTTGAGCCAAGGTCGCCTAGTTGAACCAGAGCTCTACTATACAGGTAGTCTGGCTAGGCAGCCTGCCCTGGAGGCCCCGTCTCTGCCTCCAGTGTGCTGGGACTACAGGCACATTTACTTTGCATTTATATGTGTTCTGGGGATCTGAACTGCGATCCACACTTGTGCAGCATTTGTTTTATCTGCTAGAGCATCTCTGCAGGTCTCCCCCGTCCCATTGGCTGTTTTCACTCAAAGTAATTTCTTTTTCTCTAGTTACGAGCTATTAATTAATTAGTTGCTGGGTGTTTTTCCTTGATGTTTCCTCTGTTAATGCCTTATATACATATGTATATTTGACACCCTAAATTTGAATGCTATTGAAGATACAGTCAACACGCTGCTGACATTTTCTATGAGGTGTCATGTAGAAATCCCTAGTTTTCTCGAAGTCTGAGCTTTGCGGCTGTGAATTGTTCCTTTCCTTAAAGGCCCAGCCCCCACCTCTGCTTCTACTCTTCAGGGACTGTCCTTCCCATGCTGGCACAAGTCACATCTCTGCAGATTCTACCAGCTGCATCATTTTCCATAGAATAGGAAACATTTTATTCATCAGCAATCTCCTTCGGAAATGAGGGCAGATCATATATATTACTTTGTAATAAGGAATTGGATGAATTATGTTTTTCTGGGCATTAGAAAAGGTACATATAATCTAGTGTTAAGAAAGTTAGTTACTTAGAATTAAGCATTACTTAACTATTCATATTTTAAAACTCAGGCTCCATGTCCTGCGACTTGCCAGGATAGCTAATTTATTCAAATAACAAGTTTAATTTTTACCATGTTTACAAGGGAACTAGATGAGAAATGTTTCAAACATTCAGGTTGTTTTTAACCATCTCTGTTTTGTTATTGAAAACAGTCTTTTCTATTATTCCATATCATAAATTACATTTTGAAATCTGAGATCTAGGTGAAAACCAGCCCAACAGTGTGATTTTAAATCAGTGTCAGCTTTTTTTTTTTTTTTTTTTTGCTATTCCATTATCAGCCCCATAAATTAGATCCATTTATTTTTCTGTAAGAGAAATTATTGACTCTTTGCAGATTAGAAACTAAAGGAGTTGCTTTTGATTCAATGGACTTACTGCAGATGCCACCGTAGGCTTAGCCATGAAAACCCCGCATGGAAATAATGGCTGTGTCGAAGTCTGGCAGGAATGATAACCGAAACCCTGGAATCCTTCGGATAAGCTACCTGGGTAATCAGGGGAAGTCACTGCGAGCTGAACAGAAAGCTTTGTGTTGAAGGACAGTGATTGAAGTTCAAAAGGCTTAGCAGAGGTCAAGCTGGCAATGTCAGGTATTTCCCCAAGTTCACGTCATTCAATTAAGTTGAAACAATTCCGCTCCTGTGAGAGGGGCTTTCCTTACCCACAGGGGTCTCTGCTACATCCGTGTTGGGGCTCATTTTTTTTTTCTTCAAAAGATGGATTGTGTTGATTCTCAGGAACTCTGCAGGAGAGTACAGCACGTGAGGTTAAGTCTTACCTACAGTCTGAAAATCACGGCATTTATCTGAACAGAGGAGCCCAGTATCTGCGACTGAATTCTTCCGAGTTTGTTTTTTCTAGGTGAGGTGGCCATTCCTGTGACTGTCCTGTTAATTGAGCTGCTTTTCTTCCTGTTTAGTCTGAACTTCTGTCGGTTGCTTTGACCTGAGCAAACTTAACCCGGGAACAAAACTGCTCAGGCTAAGAGCATTCTCAGAAGTTCCTGTCTTTTCCACTCAGTGCAGCTTGCCCAGACAACATTTCAAGCAGGATGGTGCTCATCCCTGTGTCACTAAAAAGCGCTTTTCCTGGGATTTTATCTCTGTCTTACTATGCCAATCTCTTTCGTATGGTATAAGACGGTGTCTTCTTAGTTGGAGGGATCACTTCACAAACATGAATGAACTCTGTGATGGGGACATACCCTAGCTGCCACAAATGATCAGATTACAGAGATAAATTGATATTTGAGAGGTCCGGAATACTGAGTAATTACAGCACATACCTCCAGGAAATTTATAGACACACACACACACACACACACACACACACACACACACACACACACCTTACTTTAATATCCTGCATATGGATGTAACTAGAATTTTAAATTGGACACCATGTGCCAGTTTATTATAGTTTAAGAAATATTTTTTAAATCCCACAATGCCAATACCTACTTATCAGTCAGCTGCTGGGCAGATATCAATGAATTTATGGTTAATGGTTAACTGTTCAATTCTGGACCTATGTGAGCCCACCCATCAGAATTTTTTAAATTAAGATCCAGCAGTTTGTGGGTTTACAAGGTCTCCTGGTGGCTCTGATCTGCAGAATTATGAAGCTTTAAAAAAGATACCAGTCTAGAAAAAGATGTTTTTTGTCCCATGAGTTTGATATTGAGGAAGGCATTCAGTTTGTCAAGGAAACAGTATGTGGGTTTTTCACGTGCACAAACATGAAGTTATGATCAGCTCAGTGGGGCTTTTGACTGATGTCTCCCTGAGGCTCCACTTTATGGATAAGGAAATGGGTTCTGTGTAACTGACCGATATCAGAGAGTTACCAGGAAGGAGAAGCAGGAGCCAGTCCCCATCCTGGCTGTGGGTTCAGGGCTTCTGGATGGGAGTTGACTTCTAGTAGAGGCCTCAAAGCGAAGGCACTGGGAGTCCTTTTGATGGCTTCCCTGGGACTCATCTATCCATTGTCTTTCATTATCCATTCCTGCATAGAGCACATGGCTGAGTTGCTGAGCATTTGCTTCTGTGTTGGGTGACAGGTTGGGTTGAAGAGGCTGGATTCTGCCCTCTGCCCTCCTCTGCCCTCCTCTGCCCTCCTCTGCCCTCCTCTGCCCTCCTCTGCCCTCCTCTGCCCTCCTCTGCCCTCTTCTGCCCTCCTGTGCCCTCCTCTGCCCTCTCCCTCTGTTCCCTGCCTTCCTGTGCCCTCCTGTGCCTTCCTGTGCCCTCCTCTGCCCTCCTCTGCCCTCCTCTGCCCTCCTCTGCCCTCCTCTGCCCTCCTCTGCCCTCCTCTGCCCTCCTCTGCTCTCTCCCTCTGTCCCCTGCCCTCCAAGAGGTGAAATTTGTTTTCTGGACAAGAGTGGAAAGCAAACGGAACACTGAGCTTTCCAGTGTAATAGCAATTTAAAACATTTCTTTGGGTCTAAATTTGTAGGAAGACTACAAGGGACAAAGACTTTGATTCATGTCATGGAAGGGTTTGAGGATTCAGGCACAGCAGGTATAGTGAGGACATGAGTGAAGGCCTGTGTTCACCTGCTTCTGTGTCTGTGGGCTGAGGAAGTGAGCTGTGGAACAGGGAGCAGAGGGAAGGGCCCCACACCAGCATTCTGGCTGGCTAGACCCATAGGGCAGTGCGCTTGTGAAGCGGTCTTTTCCTTCATGTGCTGGTCATTACTCTCTTACACACATGTTCCCAGCCCCCAGAAAAATACTTGAACCTCACACCCTAGAAGCTGGTGTCATTGTCCAGAATCAGATTAAGCACAGTGAGTCCCATCAGCATCCAGAGAGTCATTTGGGATTCTGGAATTGGAAAGACACAAAAGCATCCACACAATAGATACAAGCAGAAGCTCCCAAGGACTGGAGTCATCTCCTCTGTCTGAGTTGGAACAGGTGGTATTTATCGAAGCCGACAGCCCTGGGCAGCTGGTGGACGTGTCCTTCCAGCTGGGCATCTTCTCTCCATTTAACCTAACCACACCTGCTTCAGAAGGCAAACAGCCGTTGTCATCTCCGGTGTCTCGGTAGGAGACTGGGGTTCTGATCAACCATTCAGCTTCCAGCTGTAGTGGCTCATAATGTCTCGGGACTCCATCTGGCCTCTTAAGGCAAAGAAAAAAAAAAAGAGTTGGGTTTTAGGTTTAGAGGTGGGTTTCCCCACCTCAGGGTGTGTGTGGTTTTGACCTGTTCTGATGCTTTATTTGCAAAAGAGATTTCATCATCCCTGTTGTGTGATTAGACTTATGCTGCTTAATGTTTCCTCCTCTGAAGCGTGCGTGGACTTGTGAGCGCCTGTCCCTTCAAGCTTTGACTGCACTGAATTAAGAAGCAGTACAGTAATCTCATGAAAGATTAATCATTTCCTGTAAGCATCTTGTACCTGCAGACAGGCAATTACTGAAGTATGTCTGAACGAAAACAAAGATGGATGTAGAAATGTATTGGACAAGTGTTTTTTGGTAATGTGACTGTAAAAGTTGTTTGGGTGCCAGCACTTTTGGGGCCAAAATGAACTTCACTGCTGAGTTAATGGACCACAGTTTGTTTAGCACATGAGGAGTGATGTATTCTTTGTAATGATAGCTGAGACCTCAGAGTTGCCCAGGTATTTCTCTCCAGGCTGTGCAAGTGTACACATTCTTAGCTATTTCCTTGTCTAACCTGAATAATGACTCAGACATTTGCAGTGAGTTCCAGTCCTTGTAATGGAGAGAATCTGGACTCTTTACTACAGAGATTGACACTGTGCTTCCAATAATATGGTGAGGTCTCACGATCTGCTTGCTGCTTTGCCAAATGAGAGCCGGGTTTTAGATCAAATAAATCCCAGAAGTCCTTGCTTTGGTGGTGATACCTAGGATTGTGAAGTCAGATATATTGAGATTTGAAGTTTGCTCTTTCTACTTTTAAGCTGTTCAGTACTGGCTAAGTTACATGACTTTTCTGACTTTAAGTGCTATCATCTGGAAGTCAGGGGTAACTATTCTCATCTCTTAGGTCTTCTTTAAGGATAAATTGAGATAGATAAGATATCTACCACCTACAAAGTGCTCAGCAAAGGCTTCTTTGTACACAGTGACAATTGCTCCCCATGTACAAACAACACACTCCTATCTGTTGATGGGATTTTAACTGAGCAGCATCGTGCCATCAAATCGTCGTGTGCATGGTACCTTCTCATAATATTTTTTTCTTCTTCCCTTCTCTCTCATCCCTATTTTCTCTGTGTAGCTCAAGCCCTGCTTGTGTTTTGGGTCTTGGCTGGGATGTTGTCTTCTCCTCCCTGAGGTAAGTTCCCTACTCCTTTGTCTCTGATCACGGCATTAAAGACTCAAAGTCCACATGACATACAGTGTGCTGAAAGCTCACGTCCTTGCCGAGTGCTGTGCAGGCACTCTTGGTGCCAAACACTTTCATCATTTCAAAATAAACCCACACCCCTGGAACTGGCTGCTTCCCTCACTCTTCTCATAGCTTTGGACATCTCCAGTCCCTCTTCTATCACCATGGTTACCTGTTCTAGATATTTAGCATAAGTAGCACCAAATGACATGCCTCTGTGTTAGGTTTCTTTTAGTTGTCATATTGGAGAGATAGTACGATTTTTATCACAGTTTATTAATTTAGCATGTGCACCTTCACATGCTATGGGGTGTGTGTGTGTGTAGGCCAGAGGACAACGTTTGGAAGTTGATTCTATTACCATATGGGTCCTGGGGACAAAACTAAGGTTAGCAGGCTTGGTGGCAGGCACTTTGACCCACTGAGCCATCTCACTGCTTCTACTGGGAAAGTACTTGTTGTTGGTTGTTTTTTAAGTTCCATGTAGCATTTTTAATTCCATTTCATGGCTGAGTAATATTCCATTGTAGGTACATATTATTTAAATATGCCAGTCTAATTACTATTTTTGCTTCAGAATGTTGTTAAAGTTAAACTGAAAGACAAACTCAGAGTCTAGAGTAATCTATACTTTGAACAACCTCAGTGTCAGGGACTTTTAAAACCTTTGATTTCAGGTAAAAATATCTTAAAGCTGATCTCAACCTTAGCTGCATAATACAATTTTTTTTTTCTTGACTGTAAAAGCAACACAATGTACAACAGTCTGGCTGTGGGATGTCCTAATAGGTGAAGGGCACAGAAGGGAAAGTTTATCAGTCTTTAGTGGGTATAGTTCAGCCTTTCCTAAAGTCCCAGGCTGACTTTTCCTGGATGGCTCTGTGCGTTGTCTGCTGGCCCTTCAGGGCATGTTCTTTTTGTTGTTGTTGCTATTTCACTCCTTGAGGTGGCTCTAGTCTTTGGTCAGCATTGTGGCCTAATGCTGCCATTAATTATTGTCCTCACACCCACTGCATTATTGCCCTCACACCTACTGCTGCAGCAACGTTCTCACGCTCATAAACTCCTGACTGGCTTTCCTCTCAGTGATATCAGCACTTGTAATAGCCTGCCTGACTCAGCTACTCTTCTAGATTTTAATTTAGTTTTTGGATATATTCCAAGCCCCTACCTATCATGGCACCTAGCACATTGTGAAAATGATGATCTTTATATTCACTAAAGCATAAGCAGAACCATGCAGAGAAAAATAACGTGTTTTCAAAAATAAAATAAGGATATAAACACACTTTATATCAAGCAATAGTTTTGTCTGATGGTTGTAAATTTCAAATAGTTTATCAGTGTCTCTGAGGCCAGAATCAGGAAGAGTGGTGATACTTACAAATTAAACCTTGCTGAACTATAATCAGACTTTGTAGGATCTGCATGTCCAAAGGACTTTTCATTATGTCTTAGTTAGGGTTTCTGTTGCTGTAAAGAGAGACCATGATCACAGTAACTCTTATAAGGAAAACATTTAATTGGGGCTGGCTTACAGGTTCAGAGGTTTAATCCATTATCACCATGGCAGCATGCAGGCAGACATGGCACTGGAGAGGCAGCTGAAAATTCTACATCCAGTTTAGCAGGCAATAGGAAGAGAGAGTGACATTGGGCCTGGCTTGAGCTTCTGAGACCTCAAAGCCCAGCCCCTAGTTACATACTTCCTCCAACAAAGCCATACACACACACTGTCTCCAAGAAGGCCACACCTCCTAATAGTGCTACCCCTGTGGACCTAGACCATTTTCATTCAAACCACCACATACCCCAAAGTAGAGTTTGGAGTTAATGAACAGTAACCTAACCATAGTGACCTGGCAAGAGTGATTCCAGAATATGGAACCGTTCCCAGATCCCGGCTGGCTAAGCTGCCACACGGAATATACCACAGTGGAGACAGAGGCAGGGCAATGCGGGCAGGGCATGTTTGTCCCTTCACTGGAAAAAGAATAAGTGGAATTAAGATGTATAAAAACAGGAAGATGGTTAAAAGTCCATGCCTGTGCCATCTGAGATCTAGAGAGAATGGAGTCTGAGTATTTCCCATGAGGGTCACCAGAGGACTCATCAGTAGAAAAGGAGATTGAACTTCAAGAAGATCTGTGTGTTCTGGATGGTTTGGTCATAGGGGATTAGAAATTGCTTTGAAGATGGGTGAGACTTTTATCTAGAAAGGAGACACAAAGTTGAGAAGTTGTCCGAGTTAGGTCCATGAGCCAGTCCATTGAGTTTAGCTCTGGAAGGCTTAGTGTGTCAGCAAAATGTGTAGCAGCTTCCAGTTTTCATCCCCCATCCCTGGAACCAGCTGGAGAGCATATCTGAAGACTGGAATGGATGTAGGAAAGAACCTGAAGCTAGACTGGAAATTTTGGCCAAGTTGGTTCGATGGTGGGGACTCATTACTGAGGAACCCACTAGGGATAGCTTGAATCTCTTAGAAAACTGTAGGTCTCAGATCTTCAACCTTGTTTTGCCATGGCTTTAAAGATGACCTTGAATTTTCCAAATTTCTATGTGTATGTGCATTTGTGCATGCATGTGTGTCTCTCTGTGTGTGTGTATACTGATAAATTGTTCTCTGCCTTAGTTTTTGAAACAGTGTCTTTCCCAGGATCTGGTTATCGATTTGGTTAGACTTGTGACTTGCTGGCTGGTGAACCCCAGGGTGTCACCTGTGTGTCCCTTGGCAGTGCTGGGATTACAGGCAAACACCTCCTTACCTGTTTTTTTTTTAACTTGCATTCTAGGAATAGAACTCAGGTCCTTATGGTTGTGGGGCAGACAATTTTCCGACTGAGCCTGCCCCAGGTTCCAAATTCTTTTGAAGTAAACCATGAGCTCATTATGCAGCCTCTTGCTGAAAGTCGCTGTGTTCCTCAAAACTTCTCTTTGACAAATCATCTATCTAAACCACAAAGAACCTTGCAGGTCTACCTTTTAAGTTATCTTTGGTTTCAGCGTACCCATTGTTGCATGATTTGGCTTCTTTGAGCTCAGAGTTTACAGGTGTTTACTTTCTTTCAATCACAAGTGCAAGTGTCTACTAGTGTTGGATGGGGAGTGACAGTCTATCTGTGTTTGCAGAGATAGAAAGGTCCTTGTCTCCAACTTCCAGCTTCATAAAGATAGGTGTCTTGTGCTCTCAGATCTTGATCTCTGACCCAGGAAAGGAGTTACTGTTTTATTTATTTATATTTTGGGTCTGGCTGATGTGTTTGTTTTACAGTTACGTTTTCACTTATGACTCTATCTTGTCTCTGTGTAAGATAAGAAAGTGTCGGCAGCACAAGCTTACTGTAGCCGTGGGACCCAGCTCATCCTTAGGTGATGGAGGGAGACACATGATACTTTCTCATGTCCTAGAAACAAAACACATTGCCTGATAGCTAAGAAGCGGTCAGGGTTCAGCCCTTCGTGCAACTTTCATGGTTCCTCAGAAACACATCTGGGATGTGCTGGGGAGTCTCTGGATTCAGTTTGAGGCTTCCTTACAGTGTGGTGTTTTATAGGAAGCTTCATGTTAATCTCTTACCTGGTTTGGAAGTTTCCAAACAGCTCATAGGCAAGAGGGAGAAGTAGTGCAAGGCAGAGGAGGAGCTAGGAAAGTCCTAGTCCTGTGCGGTGATTTTAGTCAGCCCCCTGAAGTTCACATAGGAGTACCAGGGTCCAGCTCTGGACACAGATGGTCCGGAGGTTTGAGACACAGCTGCTTGCTGACCATGTAGCCCAGGATGACTTATGTGACCTTTTTAACCTGTAACGGGGATAAAGTGGTTGACAATTTCTTGGGCTTTGTCCGAGAATTTAGTGAAGAGTGGTGGGCACGCAGAGCCCAGAGTCTGGCAAACAGTTGGAGCCTCACCGTTTGCAGCTACTGTCAGTCTTCCTAGATCACACTCTGAGGCCAGTACAGACTTTTTCTACAAGTTCGCTTACAATGTTAAGTTTCATTGTACGGATTTTTCCTGGGATTTCAGAAAATGTAACATAGCATTTCAAAGTCCAGAGAGACTTACATTTGAAAGTAGCATACATAGAATATGCTAGAACTTATAAGGCGGCCAAATGAATTGATAGAATGTGTCATTTATTTTATTATTATAAATTACTGGGAGCAACAAGAAAGAGACTTTCCTTGGGACAGAAAAGGATTCTGAGCATTGTATCTCCAGAGTTTAAAGGCCTGTGGAGGATTATAGAGGTGGTTCACTCCCTCCCTCCCTCATTCATTCACTCATTCACTCACCTATTCATTAATTTACTAAAGTGTTCCTTTTAGATTCAAAGAAGCAAGGATTATAATAAATACTTGACTTTTCACACTAATGATGTCACAGTTGCCAAATTCAAGTTCAGACATAGATGACACGACCTGGATGTAGACTCAGAAGCCTGTCGCCAGGTGATCTTCCATAACAGCCCGTTGAGGAAATCCAGGCAGCACAGTGAGGGCACATGGCTTTCATTATCTTTGGAGTATAGTTTGACTTGAAAATGATGAGAAAACTGGGACGAAACAGTTTTTGAAACCAATTTTTAAAGAAGGTCTGTATTTGGCTAAATGCAAAATAATACCAAATTCAAATATTTGTTTTAAATGTCTTTGCCAAACATGGACACATTTTTGTGGAAGGAATAGTGAAAAGTAATGGCTGTCCTCACCCTAGAAATCAGCCTCTTCCAAGTCCTTCCCATGTGAAGGATAGACCTGCAGAAGGCTTCCAAGCAGGGCCCAACGTTAAATCCTGATGGAAGGTTGGGTTCTGTGCTCTATGACCACTGTTAAATCCTGAGGGGAGCCTGGCAGTTAGGTTCTGTGTTCTATAAAAACATTCTAAAATCAGGAGTTGTGGCAGTGATATTTTGAACAAAACTAAAACTTAATTTTCAAAATTTGCTGATTTTGTCACCGTTGTGAATACTAACTTTAGATTTATTCTTATTTCTTCCCAGATGTGTAAGAAGATTTTTAGGGACAATATATTCTGAGCAAATTATTAAATAACTCATAAGAATACTTCAAAGACTTTAGCCTCTTGAGTGTGCTCCAAATGGGATCCACAGAAACATTTCATGATTGCCTAAACTTGTAATGATTTCTGATTCTACAATGGTTCTGTTATGTGGGCAAGGTTCCAGTTTCCATCCGACACTTTTATCAGACAATCTTGTGCTTCCCAGAGACCAAGGGGACAATTTACCAGCAAACAGTTAGATTTCTTCTTAACAGAGCTGTACCCCAAACTGGTTCTTTTGTTTGTTTGTTTTTGAAGCAGGGGCTCACCACACATTTCAGACTGGTCTTCAACCTGTGATCCTCCTGTCTCAGACTTGCAAGAATTGAGATTCAGGATAGGTTTGCACTACCGTACATGGTACAAACTAGGTTTTCTTCTGAGGCATGAATCCTTATTTAAGAGTTGAGCACGGAGTACATTGTCTTTGCAAGCAGAAGATGACCTAGTCCACAGTTTTTTCTCTTAGCAGACTAAGAGAAACTCAATCTGTCCATTCTGTAGAACAAATTATTTTACTGAGCACATAGAATTCAGGAGTCTTAAACAAAAAATTCAGTCTTTAAATCATTAACAGTATAAAGCTATTTAGGGTAAAACTAGCAAGAAAGAGTTCAGGAGAATACAGGTCTGGTAGCCTGACAGCATCTCTGCAGCACCTCTGTCCCTGCTCCCCCATCTCTGCATCACCTCTGTCCTTGGCTCCCCCATCTCTGCATCACCTCTGTCCTTGGCTCCCCCATCTCTGCATCATCTCTGTCCTTGGCTCCCCTATCTCTGCAGCACTTCTGTCCTTGCTCCCCCATCTCTGCAGCACTTCTGTCCTCTTCCCCCCACCCCACCCTTCACCCGCTCTGCTTTACACCTTAGTGCAACTGAAGTGAAACAAGAAGCCTTTGCCCGGTGTCCACGTCTCCATGGAGGAGCAACCAGTGAGCTGTAACAGGGAAGGGCAAGTTTAAGGAGAGAACATTCACTGACCAGTTTCCTAGAGAAGATTTGCAAAGCAGTTTGATTAAGGGCAGGCAGGGTCACAGAGTCACTTTTCTCATGCCCACCTCTCCGGCATCCACTGTGTGGACACAGCACTCCTTCTGTAGAATTCCCTTCTGGGTCTACATCAGGTGCCTTGGACATGAACTTATTTTATAATGAAACAAATTCTCTTTAATGTACAAAACAGCAATCACATGGGCACCAAAAACGCTGAAAGCTTCAGTAAGATGAACAACACACACACACACACACACACACACACACACAGAGAGAGAGAGAGAGAGAGAGAGAGAGAGAGAGAGAGAGAGAGAGAGAGAATATAGTGTTAGGCTCCTTAAATACTTAATCACTAGAAAGTTTAACAGTGATGCTTTGGATAGTTTATGTTATAATAATTTATCACTCTTAAATTGTGCCTATTGAATCTCTAATTAGCCATAGGTTTATTATGGCTCTTAAAGTAATCTGTGTTATGTTAAGGGTATTATTTACTTGGTTGATAAAGGTTTGTTGTGAACGGTGCTTGGTTAAATAATTAGCAGTGAGCCCTTGGGCACCAGTCGGTGCGTGTTTAAACTGGAGAACATATGGTACTGGTAGGTGCTGATTTGGTCTTTACCGAGCTGTGTAAAGTCTCATAGAATTATATTAAATGGAAATGAAACTTGACACCTTAGGCTTCAGAATTTAATTTTGTAAAAGGGGATCGCAGCATCCTCCAAATGGTACATGTCTGCTGACTAAGCAGGGAAGCGGCTGTAACTAAATCCTAAAAGCCAAGGCTGCAAAGAGAAATAATTAGAGAAAAGGAAAGAAAATTGTGTTAGTAACTTCGTCAGTCCCTAATCGCTGTTTTGTTGATCAAAGGCGTCTAGACACTACCTAACTCCAACTCAGCTTTTGTGACTGTTACAAAGAAGCTTATAGGTTTGTTAGCTCAATTCAGCCTGGGAAGATGTCTGTGTAAACAAACAACTTCCAACACTTCTCCACTTGTCAGCCTTGCCTGTTGTCTGCGTTTATTTAGAAACTGGATTGTGTATTAGCTGTTAACTCTTTTGGAAGCTACAACCCACAGTCCACAGCTAACCAGCTCACAGACTGACCACAGTTAAAAAGCAGAGGGCACATCCGTGTTCTTGCTCCAGCCTGGTTGAGAGATCTCTGATGTAACAAGAATGTTTGCAGACATGCAGCAGGCGCCATGGCTTTACCTTTTTTGGATCCAGATCTTTTGGGGGTTCAATCTTGACTTCCCATATTCTGTCTTTTTTTTTATTTATAATTGACACATTTTGAATATACTATTTTAAAAATAAAAATACAATCATGGTATACACAAGTGTGCTCCCATTTTTCTGTCTGGAAATAATGACACATACGCATTGAATACTTAGATTCCAGAAAATCCTCGTTTCTGGAAACATTTCTGGATCTTTTCTACAATATCCTTTCAGAATCGATGTTTTTATCCTTCTTCTTTTTTTGCAAATGAGACTTTAGGGTGGGGGTTGAGAATCTCAGCTCAAGCATCTGCTAAACATGATGATGTCTGTCTGTGTTGGAATGGGCCTGGCTATGATGTCCCTGCTTTTTTTTATTATGGGGCTGTAGAAAGCACCCCAGATTCCAGCTCTCCTTGGGGCTGTGCTGAACAGAAGCCCTGGTGATGGGGTTTGCCTAGAAGTATCTCCGGTCCAGCCAGGCAGCAGCAGCTCTTGTCATTGGTCCATCGTTGCGAGCAGATGGGACAAGGCTTTTTAACACTCACTTTCTTTCATTGACTCATAGGACTCTGGGAATGGGCTACGGGAGTGGTGGGTTTAAGGACAGACTGATTTCCCAGACAGAGCAAGGGACACTGAGATGGCAGGAGCCTCTGCAGATTTCTGATCTTTGCCACCAGGGGCCAGTGTACAGGCGCTAGCAATCTAGGCAGGTGGCAGCAAAGGGCCTTGGGCAGGCTAATCCTCAAACTGATGCCATCAGTCAGAAGTTGTTTATGACTAGGGATGTCTAAAGACCTGCAAATACATTCTGCCTACGCCAAGGCACCTGGAAGCTTACAGACTGAAACACTCCTAAATAGAGTAAACGTTCTGTTCTTCATGGCACATTACAGTGAGCAGACAAGGCTGATAGAGAGATCCAACAGGAAGGGTGGGAAGTATATTTTATTAACTGTCAGGATCTGGGTACTAAACACCTCATTGCTTTAAGTAAAGCAAAGTTCCCTTGACTGTGTTATCTATAAAAGGACATGCTGACCGTTTATCTCTTTGTTCTTTTAAGATGAGCTATACAGAAGGTGGAAAATATCAAAGTGACCTCAAAACATGAAGGAAAAGGCATATTCCAATAAAATGACATTTTCTTTTTATTGTTTCCAAATTACCGCCCACCCCCCACCCCCAGCTTGCTCCTGTGCTCTCTCCTCTCTTTGTGTCAGGACATTTGAAGTGAAGTCTTGTATTCTTCTCTAAGGCATAACTGTGTGGATGTTTCTTAATGTCAAGCTTATCTGTTGTCTTCTGTTTCCCTAAACATGAATCCAGTGTTCTAGCTGTCAGGAGAACATATTGGAAACGGTAGTCTGCATCCTGCATGAGTGAGCCTGGGAGCGCATCTGCGAAGGAGTCTGGGGAGAGTTAATTGCTGACTCCTTGGAAAACTCGAGCAACAGATTTGGCCTCTGGCAAGACAATTTTACAAAAGTAAGAACAAATAACGAGCCAGGCTGTTTCTCAGCTATTACTATGCCAGATGAAAATCTCTCTGTCTCTCTGTCTCATATATGCATGCAAGCACATAACATACACATAGAGACACAAAAATACACAGTTATGCATACTTACAATCATACACACTCTCACACACATACACAAACACACATACTCACACACATGTGCTACCTATATATATACCTTAAACCAATGAAGTTTAAGTTCATTTTTCTAAAACCACTCAACAAATTATCTCCTAGTTAAAAACTCTGCCTGCATCAACGTCAACTTTCTTCATGTAGGTTGTTCAGCGCTGAGGTTTAACATCCTGACCTAACATTTGACATATTAATCCTAATTTTAATCCGATACCAAGGCATTTTGTTGTACTGAATCAATTCAGGTTAATTCAGAATTAGGTCGCTCCCACCCAGGATCAATAGCCCCACTGTTACCTTGCTCTAAAGCTGACCACCCAGTTTTGTGAGAATCTGCAGTGAGTTAGAAAATCTGCCATTACTGGAAGAACCGGCAGCTCAGATACAACTTCTCATTCTTCTGGTCTATACAATACTCGCTCTTTGTCTGTTGTCTCCTGAATAACCTGACAGAACTCGGCCTGCCAGGCAATGAGATCTTTATTCTCCTGGAAGGAATGCTTTGCACACCAACATTATTAAGAAATTTCTGGACAATGTTTAGTGGCTAAAGACTAATTCAAGGTTCTATTAAAAAGGCATCTGGGTAATTAAAAGCACATTTGTTCTCAGCCTCTTCCCAATTTGTCCATTAGTGGAATAAAAGCCCAGGACAAAGGGTCATGTGGTTCGGTTATATTTTACAAGAATTCTTCAGGAAGTTGAAAACACATGAGCGTTTTCCAAAGATACACATGTTTATGGCCTCCTGGCACAGCAAATACAGAGGTCCCTGGCTTTAAACAGAGGCTGTCTGTGACCAGTTGCTATTGTAATCAAGAAACTTATGCTGAATCTTCACAATTTGTCTCTGGAATTATCAAGTTTGTTGTTAGAATGTTCCCCAAACAGGGACAGGCTGGCACATTAACCTCCTAAGGTTGAGGTTAAAAAGAATTGCCTCCCCATGTGTTTATCAATTTGAAAACTAAAACAAACAGGCAAAAAAAAATTCAAATACTTTTATATGCTTTTACCTTACAGCTGAAGGCTCTTTGAGCTCTCTTTCTAATGGATTTTTCATGCATTCAGAAGCCTCAGGCACCACATTTCTACACCACTACCAACCAAGCAAACATCAGTTTTAAAATGGATGCATTCTTTGTCAATCCTATTAGTTTGTCTTAAAAACGGGATGCGTTGAGAAAACCATAGCTATGTGTAGATAAAAGTTTAAAACACCTCTAAAAGTACCTTAAAATTAAGTGAAGATTTAGTATGTTTCTTGTAGGCTTCTGTTAAATCACTAACAGTACAAGGATCTGGAATTAATCAGGATTACCATGGCACTCTGTGTGTGTGTGTGTGTGTGTGTGTGTTAGGGGGACCTTGAAAGAGTGGGATGCTGGCAACAACTAGGACACAATCAATGTCTAGTAGCTAGGGAGGGTGCCAGGCAGGCAGGCAGACAGACAGACAGACACACACACCACACACACACACACACACACACACACACACACACACACACACACAAGCACAGATTGGAGAAGAAAGAGGGAGAAACTGAGACTCTCAACTGGAGTCAGATCAAGAAGCAAAACTATAAAACATTAATTTTATTTACTGTTATTCCAGTGCTCCCTCTAGGTCAGGCTAGGTATTTCTATGGATCATCATATCAAATTCTGACAGGGGTATAAATCACCCTCATTTTTCAGTTGATGCTTATGTAATGTGACCAAGGCTGTGTGATCTCACAGCACTCTGGCTCGCTGGTTCTATCCTGACTCTTTTTATTTTGGCAGAATGGCAGAGTAAACATGGTTTGAGACAGGCACAGGCAGGAGGGTCGAGTTCTAACTTCATCCTTCTGTTCCTTTGTTCCTCTGTTACTTACTTATAAACCACCTGTAGTAGCCAGCTAAGTGAACTGATTTCCAGGTCCTGCTCTTCACAGCTTACAAATCTGGTAGGGAAGAGAGACAATCGGCTCTAAAATTGTTAACAATTGGAAAACAGACAGGAGGGCTTCAGGGGCCTCTGAGCACCTCTCAGGCGACTGAAAACTAGACAGGGGTATTTGGGAACAGCTTCCCCAAAAAGAGCCTCTCTAGCTGAGCTTGGCATGCGACAAGCCATTACCTAGACAAAGAAGCAAGGGAAAACAAGCCAAGGTGGGAGTAGCACCAAAGTCCGAGTTCTGTGGACCGTGGAGAGCTAGGTGAGGTGAGCAGATGGAGGCAGGAAATGCATAGAATACATGCCACCCAGGCTATGGAGCAACTTCGAGTGTATCAAAGGCTCCTGTCACTGGAGATGCTATTTCTCAGTGTTCTTCCTTTCCAGTTTCCTCCTTCTTTGTACACCCCAGACTTCAGTCAAACTGAGGTCATTGTTAGCATCTCCTCCTCTGACCCCCACCCCCTAGAAACCTTTTAGCACCTGGGCTCAGGAGAGCTGTCCTGGAGGTTGGACAGATCCTGGCTCATAATCATACAGTTCTTCTGACCCCATGAGAGCCTGAGGATGAAGGAAAGCACCATTCTATCCCAAATTCTCCTTCTGATCTGAAACATCTCTGAAATAAGTGAGAGAGGTGGGGTTGTTTAAGTGACAGTGCTTTTTAATTTCCCTGAGGTGGGAGGTCAAGGACATTATCTGCCAAAGAGTGAGGGGCAAGAGAGATGGAGGCCAGGCCTCCCTGGGCTGCTCTTGGCTGGGAGAGTCAGCGCTCTGCTCAGCAAAACAAATACTTATTAACACTTAACAAAAGAGTCTCCCAGCTTCTCCTATTTACATTGCAAATGCATTGGAACCGGCAGAGTGGTTCTGTTTACCTGAAATTTGTCATTTGTTTGAAGATACTAAATTCATAGAGGATGAGAAAGGCAATATTTGGAAGAGAAGAGGACCATTAAAAAGTCAGCCTATACAGGCAGACCTCTCTTTGCCAGGGCAGATACTTAAAAAACTACCTACCCCAAAATGAGTCCCAAATGAGAGCTTCTTCCATGCCTGTTTGCTGGCAAGTTACATGGACCCCGAGCTATAAACGCCATCTGCCAGTACAGGCTGTCTCCAAGAGCAGTACATGGAACCAGGCCCTGGCTTCAGGCAGGGGTCCCTAGAGCACTCTGGGGTTCCCACTATGGTGCCCCCAGGTCTCAGCTTATGAGGGTTTTAAATTTACTGGATACTTTAGGAAGTCAGTAAACTATGCATCTCAAACATGTTCAGTGGTGTGATTTCGTATCAACAGAGGCCCGCACATGTGGGCAGACTCCAGTTCTGCGCAGAGAAGACTTGCCCAGGTTTTGAGAATCATGCTTCATTATAGAATGAAAAGGCAAAACATATGAATAAAGTCAGGCAGTCGTGAGAAAAATATACATTCCATAAAGCAAAGCCTTCATATTACAGCAGAAGTTATTCTATTACTGGGTATACCTTCTGCACAAGACTACATATATTTATTTATATGTTGAACCATCCCTATATCTCTGGGATGAAACCTACTTAATCATAGTGGATGACTTTTTGGATGCGTTCTTGGATTTAGTTTGCAACTGTCTTATTCAGAACTTTTGAATCTATTTTCATAAAGGAAATTAGTCTGCAATTCCCTTTCTTTCTTGAATCTTTATTGGGATGAGCTCATTGTCTCTCAAGATAGACACATTTTCCAGGAGAGCTGGAAGATAAAAGAATCTAGTATAGTGGACTCTGCTGAGAGCTTTTGCCTGCTACTTGATATGGTCTGAGAATTCTGTGGCTAGTATCCCAGCGAAGACATTTAAGCAATGTGCTACCACTGGGGCATTTAAACGTGTGGACTCTGATTGTTCAGCAAGACACAATCGCACGTAGCAAGAAGTGAATTCATACACAGACCTTGGGCAGATAGGATATTGAAATAAAGTTAGTCCTTTGTCATAGTATGAGAAGCATTTGGGCAAATTAAGTCTTCTCAGTATTTTCCTGTCTTTAACTACATCAGACTCTAAGGAGGACTGGCAGGTGATGGGATAGTAACTGAACAAAGTACTAACTACACACTTGTTAGGTGCGAGGCTTGGTGCTGAGGACTCAGTTGTATCAGACAATGTAATTTCGGCTGCTAGTGTCTGCCTGTTATACCAGTGATTCTCAACCCCTTTCACAGGGGTCGCCCTAAGACCATTGGAAAACAAAGATTATGATTCGTAACAGTAGCAAAATTACAGGTATGAAGTATGAAGTAATGAAAAAAATTTTATGGTTGGGGAGTCACCACAATATTAAGAACTGTATTAAAGAGTCACAGAATCTGAAAGGCCTAGATCCACCTTGTTGTACTATTATCTCTACAATAGGAAACTCAGAAAGGGGAGTGTGGTGGTTTGAATAGTAATGGCATCCATTGGCTCATATATCTGAGTGCTTGGTCCAAAGTTTGTGGAACTGTTTGGGAAGGATTAGTAGGTGTGGCCTTTATGGAGGAGGTGTGTCATTAGGTGTGGATTTTGAGGCTTCAAAAGCTCATATCAGGCCAAGCTTTGTTCTCTCTCTCTCTCTGCCTCTGGCCTACAGATAAGGATATACACTCTTAGCTACTTTTCCAGTGCCATGCCTGCCTACCTGCTGCCAGGCTCCTCACCATGGAGACCATGGATTAACCCTCTGGAACTGTAAGCAAGCCCCTCATTAAATGTCTTTTTTTTTTTTGTAAGTTGCCTTGGCCATGGTGTCTGTTTTCAGGAACATGACAGTGATTAAGACAAAGAGAAATGAGTAGCACCTGTAGCTGACTCCATCGTTATGAGATACTAGGATGAATTAGGCCCAACTTCAAGCCTTTCTGGTTAGTGGGAACTGGGCAGATATAACTGGATCACTGTGGATACTGTCCCTTCACTCCTGGCATTGGCTCACCTGTTTTGGCTTGAGGCTCTGTCGCTCTCTTGGCTGGTTGATGCTCAGAGTCTCAGAGGACTGGAGGTAGATGAGAAAGTATGAGGAAAGAGCTCAGACAGGAAGCTGCTGGCTGTCACTGTTCAGAGGAAGTGTGGACCTGCTGTAGAACAGCAGAACTGTGTATGTGGGGGTGCATGGGGGTTGGAGAGGTAGATGATTAAAGAACTGGAGTGAGCCAGTTACCTTCCCTGTCTCTTCACAATTGTAGAAAGAATTCATTGGCCCTTCCATCTTTTTACAGTGAGGTTAACAATTTGTATTGGTGAAACTTGGCCTTAGAGACAGCAGGGCAGGCAGCAGACCTCATGGCTTGTTCCCAGCTAGCATAGTCACATGTTTCTGGCAAAGGGAAAAGGCAGTTTTCTCTAGTTGGGTCTCTAGGAGGGTAGGAATGGGGTTGGAAGGTTGGCCGGCATCTCCTACATATGTCTTACGAAGAGTAACCATGTGGGATGTAAAAATGCCTGCCCTGTCCCATACTTTGTCTCTATACTTGCTCCCATGAGTATTTTGTTACCCCTTCTAAGAAGGACCAAAGCACCCACACTTTGGTCTTCCTTTTTCATGAGCTTCTTGTAGTCTGTGAGTTGAATCTTGGGTATTGTGAGCTTTTGGGCTAATATCCACTTATCAGTGAGTGCATTCCATGTCTCTTCTTTTATGATTAGGTTACCTCACTCAGGATGATATTTTCTAGTTCCATCCATTTGCCTAAGAATTTCATGAATTCATAGTTTTTAATAGCTGAGTAATACTCCATTGTGTAAATGTACCACATTTTCTCTATCCATTCCTCTGTTGAAGGACATCTGGGTTGTTTCTAGCTTCTGGCTGTTATAAATAAGGCTGCTATGAACATAGTGGAACATATGTCCTTTTTATATGTTGGAGCATCTTTTGGGTATATGCCCAGGAGTGGTATAGCTGGGTCTTCTGGTAATGCTATGTCCAATTTTATGAGGAACTGCCAGACTGATTTCCAGAGTGTTTGTACCAGCTTGTAATCCCACCAAAAATGAAGAAGTGTTCCTCTTTCTCCACATCCTTGCCAGCATCTGCTATTACCTGAGTTTTGGATCTTTGTCATTCTGACTAGGGCGAGGTGGAATCTCAGGGTTGTTTTGATTTACATTTCCTGGAGGGGCCTTCTGGAGACTGCTCCACCTGGGTATCCATCCCATGTGCAGTCACTAAAGGCAGACACTGATGTGGATGCCAGAAAGTGCATGCTGACAAGAGCCTGATATAGCTGTCTCCTTAGAGGTCTGCCAGACCCTGAAATATACAGAGGTGGATGCTCACAGCTAACCATTGAGCTGATCATGGGGTTCCCAATGGAGGAGTGAGAGAGAAGACTGAAGGAGCTGAAGGGGGTTGCTGGCCCCATGGGGAGAGCAACAATACCAACCAACCAGAGCTTCCAGGGCCTAAACCACTAGCCTGGGAGCACATAGGGAGAGACCCTTGGCTCCAGCTGTATATATAGGGGAGGATGGCCTTGTAGGGCATAGGTGGGAGAGGAAGTCCTTGGTCCCATGAAGGCTGGATGCTCCAGTGTGGGGGAAGTCAAAGGTGGGGAGGAGGGAGTGTGTGGGTGGTTGGAAGCATATCCTCATAGAAGCAGGAGAAGGGGGGATGGATAGGGTGTTTCTGGGAGAGTGGGGGAATGGGGAAAGGGGATCACATCTGAAATGTAAATAAAATATCCAATAAAAATTAATCTAAAAAAAGAAAAAATTAAGTTTATAAACACATGTTTAACTTTCCATACACATGTTTATGGCTGAAACATGTAATAGAGTAATCAAGTTTTAAAAGTTAAGATAAAACTATATAGAAAAAATAGGTTATAAATCCAAAGCGAAAAAAGAATTTGATGAAATTTCCAACTGTTGAGGGTTTTCATATGTGTTTTTAAAAATAAAAAATGTTGACTATCAAAAAAATAAATTGTACATCTTAGTATTTAAGAAAAAAATTCCGGCCCTTTCTTCCTTGCCTGGAGGCCCCCTGTTTCCCTAGAGAAGCTGTTTTTTTTAGTCAAGGTTGTTTTCATAGCCTAAAACAGAGCTTCAAAATGGCTCTCTGCTGAACCCATTGCCCACCTTTGTAGTATTTGTATTAAAACTGTTATTTTGATTATGTTAAAGGGTCTTAATCTTAGATATCTGATACCAGTGAGTCTCAGGAAGAATTACTCTCCCCTGCTGGCAGTCCTGGTATTGAGGTAAGGCTGTGCCCTGTCCAAAGTTATTTCATATTGCTTAAAGAGTTGGCTCATTGTTGAAGATGGAGGATACACTGAACTTGGGTGGATGTGTGGATGATATCATCTGTCCAGCTCCACCCACACAGCATTCACTGCTAAACTTACTCTGGAAAGTAGAAATGAAGAAAATTATTTGTGTAAGTTGGGACCATAGGGATTCATGGGCATATCAAAATCATATCATGCAAACAAGTCATAGAACTTATTGGACACAGCAGACCAAGGACAGAGTGAGTGCTCCCCAGGACTCTGTAAAGAAGTGGACAGTCCTGCAGGGTCATCAGGTCAGCTCTGTACCTGCTGTGGATGCAGTCTGTTTAGCTGCCATCCGCTACTCTTCCTGTTTGTGTGCCTGCACCTGAGGTCTACTTGTTCATGTAGACCCAGCCCTGTCCTTTCCCCTCCACAGCTTGATTCAGCTCTGTAGCTTTGCTCTCAAATCTGTGACCAACAGTAGCCTCACTCAGCAGCCATGGAAGCAGCCACCATTCCAGAAGTTGATGATCTTAAGTTCCACAAAGGCACCATTTGAGTCTCTGTCAGCTTCCTGCCTCTCAGGACTCTAAGACCTCTTGAACTCTAATGTGATCTATTGATCTTTTGTAGTCATTCTATAATCTACATAGGTAGGTAGGTAGATGACAAAGATAGATAGATGGATAGATAAATAAATAGATACATACATACAGACAAACAGACAGACATACAGACATAGATGGATAGATTGACGGATAGATAGATGGATAGATAGATGGATAGATAGATGGATAGACAGACAGACAGAGATTGAATTTATTTCATGGGAGTTTCATTTTGAGATCTCCGCCCATGGTTGGAAAGAAGTAAACTTCTGCTTCAATTCTAACTTATCAGTGATTACCTTGTGTTCTTAGGGAAATCGTTTAACCTTTTTGGGTTTTTTGTATTCAATAAATGATGATCAAACTCTTATGTCATAGTTGTCTATGAGGCTATGAGTTGTCTCTGAGACCATGAGTTGTCTATAGAGCTATGAGTTGTCTGTTGAATTATTTATGAGCTGTTTTGGGGGCTATGAATTGTCTATGGCTAGCAAGGTACAGAGAGGGCTACCACCCCAGGGTTTGTTCTTCAGTGTGGAAGACCTCAATCCTGTCAGAAGGGCAGAGTGGCCAATTCTATCAATCCATGACTCATACTGACAGTACTCTGGGTTTGAGGAGTGTCATGGTTTTTTAAAAGAATATGTTATATTTGATTTTTTTCCATCCTGAAAAAGGTTCAATTATCCTATAGAATCAGTTTGGGGTAGGAAACTTAAGAGTTAATATATTCACCCAATACCTCAATACCTCTGTAATTTAACCTATGGAGAGATGGTTTTTATATCAATATTTACATGTTAGAATAAATTACACCTTCGAACTATGCTAAATTGATGCGAATAGCCGCATATGTAAATCCCAGAATCTTGGCATGTTACTCAAGGCAGAAACTGAGGTAAGTAACTTGGCTTTTCAGAGCCTCATGCATTTCATTTATAAAACAGAGATAATATAAAGGCACTCATGTAGCATTGTTGTTTAGAAGACAATTCAGAACCATACATAGGAGATGTTTTACATATTGGCTATTATATACTAAATTCTCAATATTGTGCTTTATTATATTTTATCTTCCAGTATGTTGTACAAGTTTCACAAACACTTAAGTAATGTCTTCTTTTTCTAGAGTGTATACCAGAAATGTAAGATGTTACCTTTGTGATAAATCAGAAAGATATAAGAAAGAAAACAAAAAGTGATTTGTAAGCTTCCCACTCAGTGATTCCTTTTGTAATTTAAAAGAAAACTGTCTTAGTTAGGGTTTTACTGCTGTGAACAGACACCATGACCAAGGCAACTCTTATAAGGACAACACTGAATTGGGGCTGGCTTACAGGTTCAGAGGTTCAGTCCATTATCAACAAGGTGGGAGCATGGCAGCATTCAGGCAGGCATGGCGCAGGAGGAGCTGAGAGTTCTACATCTTCATCTGAAGACTGCTAGGAAAATACTGGCTTCCAGGAAGCTAGGGTGAGGGTCTTAAAGCCGATGCCCACAGTGACACATCTACTCCAACAAGGCTATATCCCTAATAGTGCTACTCCTTGGGCCAAGCATATACAAACCATCACAAAACCCAACATATTTCCAAGGTTAGAAATGTCAGGTAATGGAGAAGAGTCCGTACTATAGGAAAGGAGAAAGAACTCTTTCAGCCCTGGCTGATCTGGAGCTCATTATGTGGACCAGGCTGGCACTGAACTTGTAGCAATCCCCCTGCTTCTGCTCCTTAGTGCTTGGATGACAGGAATGAGCTACCACACTTTGCACTTCTTGTTTTTCTTAAATAAAATAATCATCACACAGAGGCATTTACTCTTTTCTCGTGTTAGGTATCCCCGTCCACAGCGCATGCCCATAGTCAATTTTCATCTGCTTCTGTGTCTGCAAGGGTTTTATTCCACAAATGGATCTCCCAGATTCTTCTTCGTATTCTATAATATAGATGAATCCTACTTTCTTTGTCCTGTTGTTTGGTTTAGTTTGGTTTCCTTACAGTTTAACTGCTGTGCACTGAGCAGCCCCTACCCAATGTTGGGAGTTTTGCCAGTGCACTCATGAGACTGGCCCCGAGCAGTGGACTGGCTGGGTCTTGCCTTCAGGTTGTGGTGGTTACATCACAGACCCTTCTGTGCCAGTTCACACTTCCAAAGGCTCTTTCCCATGTCCCGGGGGACTCCTCTAATTATAAGCACTTTCAAAATTAAGAAGGGATGTTCAGCTTTGCACTTTTTTTTTGTCTCAAGTTTATTGTGTGTAAGAGCAAACATCTTTCCCTGTGTTTGTACATTTTGTTCTGCTATAAACTGCATGTTTGTAAACTTTGCCCACATCCTATTATGTGGTTCATCTTTTACTTTTTTATATGATTTAAAATATATAATTTAAAGAACTAAATTGTATGTAATTGTCATTATATTTTGGTATTTTAAAAAGTTGTTTAGAACACAGAACAGGCAAAAAATACATTTTCTGGCCAGCATATGTTCCCCTTCTGCAGACAGCACCCAGATCTTCCTTTGGGGTAGCTTTTATTTTTACTGCATCCATTTGGGTGTCTTTAGGCTTGGACACATAACACATAACCTAAGTTCTACCACCAAAGTCCTATATTCCTCTGGCCACAAACACAGGGCTTAAGAGATCAAAGGAAACCACTATAACTTTGTGCCAATTTGAAGAGAGATCAAGTTGTCCCTTGGGATCCACAGGCCAGGACTTTTGATAGACAATGAGTTAGGATTTTCCCATATAACATGCATACAGCCTCTCCTACACCCTATATGGTTTTTAATTGCCTATAATAGGAAATACAAACAAATGTTATACAAATAATTGTTATATCACATAGTTCTTAGCAGGTATTATTTATTACTGTGCATTTTTTCTTTTTTACTTTTGATTCAGAGTTAGCTGCTTCTACACATACATCTGAGGTTGAAGACAGTCAATGGTTTCCCTTTGACTCTGCTGCAGTACAAGGGATGGGAGGCTGCTATGGAAACAGAGCGACATAACCTCCACTAAGAACACGAAGGCAGGAGTGCCAATGTAGAGTCAAGTCAGTAGCATCCTCTTTAACACAATAGTGGGCTCAACTGAGACCTTCAACATGAGAGGGTAAGCTGCACGGAAGTATATTCCTCACATTCTTGGAGAGGAAAGGTTTTATTTAGCTTACACTTCTACATCATAATCCATCATCTTGGGAAGCCTAGGCAGGAACCCAGGGCTGGAGCTTGAAGCAGAAACCATGGAGGAATTGCTGGCTTGCAATCCTACTGGCTTGCTCCCAGGCTCACGTTCAGCTGCCTTTTGTATAGAGCCTGTTCAGGGATGCTATAGTGCTCTGTGGACTGAACCCTTCCACAGCAATTACCAACTGAGAAACTGCTTCGTGTGTCTATAGGTCAATCTGATGGAGTCCATTCTTGGTTCCCAGGTGTGCCAAGTTGACAGAAAAAGAAAACAAACAGACAAACAAAGCCCACTATCTAAGCAGGACACCTCTGTACTGTGAAAAGGCCACATTCTTTGGAACATTTGCCTTTTCTGGTTACTATTAGGCTGCAGACTGCAATAGCCCTGTGTATGAAGGCAGTGTGACTTGCTTTTTAAGTCATACATGCTGGTAGCTAAGGAAACACTTAGGTTATCTTTCTTACTTTTGGTTCCCTTGTTCACTTTCACTTTCCCTGACTCCTGCAATAACTGAGAATCTGGGCTTGGTTCAGTACCACCGTGGCAGAGTGAGTCTCACTGCACCCCTTATGTTAAAATAACTGGGGCTTGATACTGGAAACTTGGAGATGCAGGCATTGACCATTGGCTTCTTATGTTCATATTTCTTTTGGCATGGCAGCAGCTCAATGATCAGTAAGCAGAGTTAAGTGGTGAGAATGTGTAAGATCAACTCACAAAATTAGGCTTCGAAAACTGGAATCAGCTAAGTGAAAAGGCAAAAGTCAACTCCTAGAAAGTAAAGCTAGTCATTTATGTCCACTTAAAATGTTTTAAATATTTTTTTACAGTGTGATAGTAGCCAGAGTGACAGACTAGAAAAACCCAAGCTGTGTAATAAAAGGCAGCCACGCTGATTAAAGGCGAAAGTTTACTAAGTGTAGATCAAAATGATTTTCTCTCTTCAGGATGAACTCATTAGAAGACTCAGGCTGGAACCATATGATTACATTCAGATCAGCCAAGTACTGGGGATAGAATTTAAAGGGGAGCAGAGTGCTTTGTTTTTCTCCTCATGGGATCAAGCACTGGAAATAGGACCACATAGCCATTGCCTGTGCAAGTCCATGGAACTTGAGGAGAGCTGGTACCAAGTCCTCTTCTTGCCCTTCCTATTTTTCTGTAACTATGTTGGAAATTGACTACATTTTTCTGGGACTGGAAAGATAGCACAGCCATTAAAGTCTGAGCTCACAAGGAGAAGCAGCTATATTGCCTGGCATCAGTAGGAGCAGCGTTTAACTTTTTAGGCAACTGTGGCACTCAAGCTTTTACACATTGGTTGTTTAGAAAAGGATGTACTCTGAAAACCGTTCTCACTCCATGGCCATCATTGTGATTGTGTCCACACAGGATGCTGGCATTTGCTTATTTGTTCTTCAGTGTCTTTCCATCTGAGAGCCACAGTCAATATGCAGATTAAATTCTTAAGCATGAAGTTGAGAATATTATAGCCAGATGAACCAGGCAGAAACACACACACACACACACACACACACACACACACACACACACACAAACACACACACACTCTCTCTCTCTCTCTCTCTCACACACACACACACACACACACACACACGTACAGACAGACACACACACACTCACACACAAAGACACACACACACTTACACACACAGAGAGACACACACTCACACACACAGACACACACACTCTCACACTCACACACAGAGAGAGACACACACAGACACACACACACTCACACACACAGAGAGATACACACTCACACACACAGACACACACACACATCACACACAGACACACACTCACATATACCCAGACACAGACAAATACACACACACACACACACACACACACACACACACACACTCACACAGACACACACACAGAGACACACACATAGACACACACTCACATATACCCGGACACAGACAAATAGACACACACACACACACACACACACATAGACACACACAGAGACACACACACACACACACACACACACACACATACACACACATACACACAACAACTCTTCCAACCTCCAAAGCCAAGAGATGCCTAAGGAGCAGCAAGAGGTGGTTGTGCTGGGGTGTGTGTGTGTGGGGGGGGGAACAAACTCACATCTCAACTCTGCAACATCCACCACAATCAACATGCCTGCTGAGACCTTCATACCTGTGGTCTAATCACTGTTTAATACACTCTTCATGAACTTCTGCTGCCTGGGTTTCATAGTGTATGCCTACTCTGTAAAGTTGAGAAACAGGAAGATGGTGTGTGATGTAACTGGGTCCTAGGCCTGTGTCTCCACCACCTCCACTGCCTCCACCGCCTCCACCGCCTCCACCGCCTCTACCACCAAGTACCTGAACATCAGCTCCCTGATCTTCACTATCCTTATGGCCATCATTGTCATCATTGTCTATGGCACTAGAAAATAGCCATCTTGCAACATCTCACAGTAGATAACAAATTCTGGGACCTTCTAGGCTTGCTGTGTGTTCCACTGTCTATAGCTGCCCCAAACTCTAGTCTTGGTCCTGGCCATTACTCCATACATATGCAAATGTTACACTCACATATCTGTCCATAGTGGATTCAATAAAGTACATGTTCTGTGAAAAAAAGAGATAAGAAACACACACACACACACACACACACACACGCATGCACACACAGACACACTGTGAAATTTAGATCAGAGAGAGAGTTAGAGAGGGAGGGAGGTTCCAACCCAGTCTAGGAAATTCAGTGGCTTGAACTTGCCTGACTAGCTCCCTTGGGCTGGATAAATTAGAACTCTCCTCTCCTCCCCATCTCTGGAATAGTCTTCCTCCTTGCTTGGTATAATAGTTGATTTTTCTGGCACTCTAACAGAATATGTAAGATAATGGATAATCAATAAAATAAACTATTTTATTCATGGTTCTTGAAACCAGGGGTCCCAGAATGGCTTCATCTGGTGAGGGTTTCATACTGTGTTAGAACAGCAGAAAAGTAGAATAAATGGGAACGAAGAGGAGACAAGATATGAGGGATGGCCTTACACCACAATGACCTGATCTACATTAGCACATACAGTCCCATGAGAAAGGCATTCTGTGGGGAGCTGACTGAAGGTGGCTATCATCCTTGTAGCCATCTTGAGTCATATACCCTGACAAGAGACTTGTTTACAATAGTCTTCAACAGCTGAGCACACTCTGATAACATCTTGTTTTAGATACCCAGGATTTTCCCTTGGGTGTGTGAGACTTAAAGTTGTGATTTAGAGATAAGACCTAAGGGCATGACTTAAAGGTGTGACTTAAAGGCGTGGCTTAGAAGTGAGACATATAAAAGAAGAGAGGCAGACAGAAGAAATTATTAGACACTCAAGGCTTGGAAAGAGAATTAGGTATTAGACACTTGGAATTAGACACTTGTACTTGGATGAGACTGAGAACTTGGAAGAGGTACTTGAGACTTGAGACTTGAGGCAGATAACTTGGAACTGGAAACTTGGAACTTGGAGTCAGTAGGGACTAGGAACTAGGAACTAGGAACTCAAGACTTGGGACTTAGACTAGGAAGAGAGACTGAAGAATAAACGGGATTGAATCACACTCTGTCTGGTCTCCATTCCTCGTGTCTGTCCTCACTTTCTCTCTTGCTGAACCCCGACCCATGGACCGAACAGCTTGGGGCAGTGCGGGCTCTAACAATTTAGCCCCCTTTGGCAGTGTGGGTTCCAATATTGATAGCACAGTCTGAGACATTTTGGCCCCCAAACGTGGGGCAGTAAGGTTCTCAACATTTTTGGCCCCCAACAATCTCAGCTCACAACAGCATTCATCCCTGGCAACAACCCAATACTCTTAAAAGTTGTGCCAAGGACCAGCCTTGGCTTGGAGAGGGGTTCTGAGAAAGGGGTGTCTGGGAGTGGTGAAAAGAACAACTTGTGTTCACGAGTCTCCACCAGTCAAAGATAGTTGATATATCTAGGCTGGGTATTAGGTTACACTTCTGATTGAGCATTACCAAACTTATAAAGCCTTTGATTAACATTTTTAAAAAGCGTATAAAAGCAAAAAGGAAAAGGGGGCATGGGATAGGGGTTTTCTGGGTGGGGGGAATGGGAAAAAAGGATGGCATCTGAAATGTAAATAAAATATCCAATAAAAAAAGAATTAAATAATAAAAAAAGGAAAAAAACAACTTGAAGTCAATTCATGGGTCTAAGCTGACCACCTGTGTTCTGCTTGATACAGCTTTTCCAGTCTGCTTCTCTCTATGTTCTCCTTTCTCTCTGAATATTTCTCTGTCTATATTCTGCTTGCTTGCTATTCTAAGAGATCTCTGTCCACGTGTTGCTTGCTTGTGTCACATCTCCAAGCAGTTCTCTCTTTTTATTGAAGAAAATTCTTGGAATAGCTCGTCTCCTACAGAGCACAGGCCCAATCTTTTATTTTACATATCAATCCAGTCATTTACAGCCTTTAATTCTTAGGAGACAGCAAGCATACATTTTTCTTAACATTGCAAAAGAATTCAGAGAACTGCTTGCCTTTGTTAAGCACAAACAATAAACTAGTTGGGTGGGACCCTGCCCTGAAACTATTTCTACCCAGCCTGGGCCTAACCTTGCACTATCCTAGGCTGACCCTGAACTCAGGAATTTATCTGCCTTTGTAAACATAAATAAAAACCTTAGCTGGGTGGGATCTACAATCACCATGCCTTAAATTTCTTTGTCTCCGTCCTTAGTGTCTTTCTGACAAGTTGGCTCACAGCTCAGCTGCTTTTCTTCCTTTAGATTCATGAAGCCCTATATAATTCATATTGTATCCTTATTTTTGCATAGTTGAGAAATTCTATATTTTCAAACTCATGTATTTAGAACTCTTTTCCATAGCCTTAAGGGCTGTTCTGAACATCCCCGTGTTTACCATTTTGCTGAGATATAGACACACCCTCAACTCCTGGACTTGTGATGTTTCTAATTATCATGGAATGTGAGGAGCCACATTTGCCATTATAAGATGGCGCCGGCTTCTGCTTCCTGGTTCTTCACGGAAGCTTTACTTGAGAATGTGCCTGCGCATGGCGCGAAAACCGAATATGACAATTGGATGAAAGATTTGAGCCAATGAGGGATCTGCACGTCTCCCAAAGCTCTATTTAAGCAGCTGGCTTTCTGAGCTCGGCGTCCTTCCCCTTTTCTCCATCTTGAAGAGCTGTTCAATAAATGCTGTCAGAAGAATCCTGAGTGTGGCGTTCTCCTTATCGGTGAGGTAGCACCTCACAAGTGGAACTGAAACCCGGGATGAAGCCGAACGTCTCGGAGTTTTGACCAGTCACGAAGGACCCTGTTGGCTCGCAGAGGATTCAGAACCGACGGCGCGGAGAGTCTCACCGTTTGAACTCCAGTAAGCGGGATACAGTGGAAGACACCCTGCGCTGGAGAACCAGTCAACTGACAGAGTCTCAATGTTAGAGCTCCAGTAAGCGGGATACAGTGAAGGACACCACGGGAATTGGAAGTGGTCATCCTCACTCCTGCGCTGGAGAACTAGTCAACTGAAGGAGCTGGCTGAATTCGGAATTGAAACAAAGGTGATTGTATAGTAACAAAAATGGGGCAAGAAATAAGTGGGTAAAAATAGATGAAAAAGGCTTTAAAGACGCGAGGAATAAATAGAAGGCTGCTCTAGACAGAGAACTAAGCAGAATGATAATGTTAATTGATTTAACTTTCAAAATGGGTGTGATTCTGAGTTGTATAATATTTTTCTGGATAAAAACTCAATGTAAAGGTTTTTCTGGTTACTGGCTTAAGGAAAGGCTGATTTGGAAAAAGTTTTTCTCTGTGTTTTCTGATGAGGTCATTAAGGTAGTAGTTATGTCTTCCAGAATTATATGGATCAGACATGACAGAGGTAGGCCTCCAGAACACTAGATTCCAGAGAATCAAAATAATTATCTTGATACTAAACCTTGTTTTGAGATTTGTATATTGAAGAATACACAGCTTTGGAGAATGAATCTTATCACCTGCATGTTCACTGATGCCCTGGACTTCCAGCTGGATGCAGTTAAGACAGACATCAGAGACTTATCAATTTACCCTTCCCCTCATTCCTCTTCTAAAAGTCAATCTCTTCGGTCTTTTCTTACTTTAAGGAATGGGTGGGGGTAGGGTTATTTGGCTGCATGATCTTTGGGGGAGTGCTGCTTACCCTCTGGTTGCTCTGCAAATTCAAACAACAACATCAAAAGGATAAGGTGGTGATCACGAAAGCATTGCTTGCTGTGGAGCAGGGAACATCCCCTCAAGCCTGGTTGAATCTGCTTAAACAATGAGACACCATCACTTAACAGGATATCCTGAGGGCTCGTGTTCCCATTGCACCAGGTATCCTAGTGGTGGTCCTCCACACTTCCCAGGGCTCAGGTTCCCATTGCACGGGATAAAAGGTGTGGAGGGTCTCGTACTGTTTAACTGCCTTGAACGCCTATCGGTAGAACGGTGGGCTAGATCGGCAACCTAACAGTCCTCGATTGTTGTTGCAGTTTAATAAGGAAGGGGGAGATGTGAGGAGCCGCATTCGCCATTATAAGATGGCGCCGGCTTCTGCTTCCTGGTTCTTCACGGAAGCTTTACTTGAGAATGCGTCTGCGCATGGCGCGAAAACCGAGTATGACAATTGGATGAAAGATTTGAGCCAATGAGGGATCTGCACATCTCCCAAAGCTCTATTTAAGCAGGCTTTCTGAGCTCGGCGTCCTTCCCTCCACCTTACCATCATGAGAGCTGTTCAATAAATGCTGTCAGAAGAATCCTGAGTGTGGCGTTCTCCTTATCGGCGAGGCTGTGCGCTACAATGGAATCATTAACATTAACAGGGAGAACTCCTCCACTGCTGGTTCCAGAAAATATGTACATTATCACACAAACAAGCCTTATGAACACAGCAGCCATGAACACTGTGGAGGCTCACACTGGGGCCTTGTTCCAGGGACAGGAACCATGTCACTATGTTGCCACCAAGGCCACACCAGGCTCAGCAAAGTGGCTACTATCTCTTACTATGTTTATACTGGGGACTGAATTCTAGCATAGTCTCTGGAGAGGGTGTTTAATCCGACCATTTTCAGATTTCCCAGATATATGTCAATCTGTATGGTGGATATGATTTCTACCAACAGAATGGACTGGATTGCCAACTTTTGGTCTACAGCTCTTCTAATGTCTAGACCCACAGTAGCCTGTTGACTCCAGGGTAGGTATTTCTGCTGCCTGTGGGTCCATGTCCAGGGCCATTTGCTTGGTTTAGAACTTGTGATATGTTCACCATCCTGTCAATGGCATTAATTGTTAAACTTACAATTCATAATAGTTTCATTTAAAAACAAATTTGTAGGTTAGATTTTTTTCAGTTTCCCAAAAAAAAAGCAAATATCTTTCTAAAACAGACGCATGGTTGCTGAGAAGATATAAACTAAGGAATAGTAAAGGAATCATTCAATGATAAATTTCCAAGAACAAAATTATGAGACCGCATTTTGATATTTTTTCCCAACTCAAAATCTTATTTCATTTGGGGCCATATGAATATTCAGTGTGTTTGATATGATAACCTAGAATTCTAGTTCCTTGGCTTGCTATGTCTTCCCATACAGGTCAAGGAGCCTCTTATTTTGAAAGAATAAATGCAGTTTTGGGCACACAGAATGAGTTCGGGGACTCTACCTGTTAAAGACACAGAACTCTATATTTCTGAGCCCCTTTTTTCCTCAGAGATGCCTATGTTTGAGACAGCAAATAGGTCTGAAAATTGAGATTGGTGGGGACAGTGATGGATTAAAGACCAGAGGTAATATTAGATTGTGGGAACTTTAGACATTAGCCTTAAGCATGGGGATTTCCAGGCTAGCCAGACTTCTGTAAAACTGGGTAATATACAACTGGGGCTTACACCATCCTACCATGTCTTATAATTTTTTGAAGGACTCACAGAACTTAGAAATGTGTTAGCATATTGTGATTTTAGAGAATATAGTTGCAGTCAGTCTATTGATATACACAGGCATGTTCCAGGAGGGGCCTCTTTTAGTTTGGGTTTTTCTTGCTGTAATAAAAGCACCATCACTAAATGCAACTTGGGGAAGAAGAGGTTTATGAAGCTTACATAACTGATCAGAGTCTATCATTGAGAAAAGCCAAAGCAGGAACTCAACTGAGTCAGGAAACTGGAGGCAAGAACTGAAGGAGAGACGGTGGAGAGCCACCAATTACTGGCTTGCTCTTGATGACTCGCTCAGTCTACTTTGTTTTAGCATCCAGGGCCACCAGCCCAGGGATGGCACCACCCACATGATCTGGGCCCTCCCACATCAATCATAATCAAGACAATGTCCTACCAACTTGTTAATAGGCAATCTGATGGAGGTATTTTCTCAGTTGAGTCTGAGTTCCTCATTTCTCTTCTCAGATGACTAGCTTGTGCCAAGAGGACAAACAACTACGGAGGACATGAAATTTTGGTGTACCCAGTGGTCATCCTCCTGATCCACCAGGTGCACTGCCACCCAGGAAACTTACTGGGTCAGATAAGAGTTTCTATTAGGGTTCTGTCACGTAGATGCAGCTGGTCTTTGTGATGGGGCCAGGCCTACTTCTGAGTCATCTTATTGACAAAACCTCAAGTATGGCTGAGAGCCCAGGAGTATCAGACACTCCTACCACTCAAGAAAGTCTAAAGAGTTAGAGGTTACCTCCCAGGAACCAAGGACAATGGCCAGTCTAAGTACATATTACATATAACAAATAAAACTAACTTTGTATATTATGTACATTATGATTATTATATAATATGATGGTAAATGGGTTATATATCATATATAGTAAATAGATGTCCTGCTTTTTTATTTCTGTTATTGATACCAGAAATCATTAGAAGTACCAAAGAGTAAACATTTGTAAAAGATTTCTTACAGTCTTCTGTCTTGAGGAAGTTGAGCTAATTTATTTCAAGCCTGGGTCAAGGAACTTTGGAGAGATGCCATGTAATATCATCATAAAACTTCCTTTCTTTTTAAGGAAAAATTATTAGTGTACATCAGTCACAAAGTAATGTGCTTAATTATGATACTTCTATACAGGGACACAGTGTCCTTTGACTACAGTCATCCTCACACACCCTTCTCTTGTTCTGACCCCCACTATTTCCTGCCTCTTCTCTTACAGTCTCCCCCATACTTTTATCTAGTTTTAAAACAATTTGACTCATGCCATGAGAGAAGACAAGCAATATTTCTCCTTTTTAATTTAACATGATGGCTTCAGGTCCTCCTTTTCCCCCCTCTCAGACAACACGTGATTTCATTCTTCTTCATGCATGGCTTACTAGAACTCCCTTGTTCGGCTCACAGGGAGCTGCTCTCCATTTGAATGTCTGCTGTTTCTGTTAGACACATGTGTTAAAGGCCAAAGCTAAGTTTCTTCACTATTGGGGGGGGGGGGATTTTTTAAGTCTCAAAGAAGATTTCATAAGGAGTCTTCCCTAATTTGCTAGAGCTTCTGGTGCTTGTGGTGAGGTGACCCACCCACCCTAGGCATAACAATCAGGGGTTCACAGGGACCTGAGTCATTGGGCAGGTAAAATCTGGGACTGCCACATGAGCTTTAGAACACATCAAATTCTCACCAGTGTAAATAAGGCTGAAGTAGTCCTGTAGGTTGCTTGAGTAGTGTTGAAGCCAGCTCTGTCTTCAAGGAACGCCATCTTTTTCTTTCCCCCACTATTCACTCCTCTTCCCTTTGTTAATTTCCAAAGAGTATCAAGAACCGCAGAAAATACCAAGAATGAATCTTAGTATAATTTCAATCTTTTAAAAATAATACTCTTATTTAGGTCTTTGCTGAAAACTTCACTAGACAGCATGAGCAAATATAATGGAAGAAAAGTGGTAATGGAAGCTATGAACTAATATTAATTTTATAATCCTATTAATATGGAAGCCCAAGTAGACTAGAAATCAAAAGATTAGAGCAGTGGTTCTCAACCTTCCTGACGTTGTGACCCTTTAATCCCATTCCGCACGTTGTGGTGACCCCCAACCATAAAATTATTTCATTGCTACTTCATAACTACAATTTTGCTACTGTTCTGAACTGTAATGTAAACACCTGATATGTGGGATCTCTCATATGAGACCCCCAGGGGGTATAAATCCAGAGGTTGGAAACCACTGGATTAGAGGGTCATTGGTCATCACTGATCCAGTTGTAAGGTGGGTCATGGTCAAGTCTTTTAGTCCATGAAATTCACAACAGGCAAATGTGTTAAACAATTGGTAGAAAGACAATTTGAAGAGGGACTTTTGTCATTCACAGCATGGAAATGAAACAGTCCTTCTGCTGCTTCTGTGGACATGCCTCAGTTTTAGCTTGCTCATCCGTTGAACAGGAGCACAGAGGCTGGAGGGCATTAGACAGTGGAATTACAAGTCCTGTTTCACTACCATGTAACAGGACTGAGTAAGCTCTGCTGAAAATCTTCCTCCACATTATAAAGTATTGAAAATTGCATACACCTGAGCAAGAACAAAAACAAAAAACCTAGCCATGCTTGGGTTCTTGACTGGTCCAGAGCAAAAGGTACCTTGAGGGTGAACCTCGCTTGCAGTAATGAGCTTTTCCATCTGTGACTTCAGCGTTCAGAATTGAAATCCTGTGGAAAAAGGCAGGATTTTATGGGTCAAGTGAAACTGATTAAAAAGTGGAGGACCACAGACCACAGGTGATATATAGAAAACTCACAGCATGCTCTGCCTTGTAACTCTAAAAAATATTTTACCTCAATAGCCTTTTTTCAGACATCTCTGGGAGACCCTGCAGTGCTGGGCCCCGAATATGGAGCCTGGGCTCCTATACTATTTAATAAAGCCTTTCATGTGTCCTTTAGGAAACTGTTTCAGACTAGAACATTCAGGATAAATTTGAAATCCTACTATGTGTGGTTAAAAAAACAAAAAGAAAGAAAGGAAGGAAAGAAGGGAGGGAGGAAAGAAGGAAGGAAGGAAGGAAGGAAGCACAAACCAGTTAATAAGCAACAAAAATGAAAGAATTTTTTAATTTTGATTTGTTTTACCTCAACTGAGCAAGGTGGCTTTTCTTGGGGTTGAAGGGCATCATCACCACACACCTGGAGGTGCAGGCATCCTGGCCCACCCAGCAGCTGCCCCGCTCATGGGCTGACTGCAGAAAAGATGCTTCTGGTGGATAGGTATGACCGTCACCAATGTGCAGTGTAGCGCCCTGCATTCAGCTCTTGTACTTTGTTGTTTGTTATCTGTTTTGCTCCCAAGTGAGCTTCCATGTCTGCTCTGTGGTCAGTTCTTCATCCAATAGCTATGACCCCACAACCTTAAAACAATACCAACACCAACACCTCCCTCCCCCCAAACCATTACATTTATCATCTTAGACTTGCTGTGGTGATGTGTCCATTGAATCCCAGCAGTCACTCTGAAGGCATAAGCAGGTGGAGCTCTGAGAGTTAGAGCCCAGCCCAGTTTCATGGCAGTTTCCAGGATAGCCAAGGATACATAGTGAGACTGTCTCAAAAACCTTAATAGAGAAATAGATGATAGATAGATAGATAGATAGATAGATAGATAGACAGACAGATAGATGGATGATAGACAGACAGACAGACAGACAGACAGATAACCATCCTGCTGACAATTGTAAGTGTGAAGTTCAACACTACTGAACTGGGCTTTTCATCTTGCAATGGAAATGCCACGAAGCCTGAGTTCTTTCATGCCTGGTTCCATCCTCTTTAGCAGTTGCCTTTTGGTTCTGTTTCTGTGAGTTTGACCTGGTGCTTGCATGAGTGGATCATAAAGTGTTTGCCTTGTCATTGCTTTTTTTTTTTTTTTTTTTTTTTCCACTCAGCATCATTAGGGTTCATCCATGCTGTGACATGTGACACGATTACTTTCTTGGTCTTTATTTTCTTTTTCTGGAGACAAAGTCTTTTTGCATATTCCAGGACTTGAACCTCGCTATCCTCCTGCCTCTGTCTCCCTAATGTTGGAATTACAGGCAGACATTACCATGCCTGGCTAGGATCTCATACTTTTTCAGAGGGATATAATTTTTCAATATATGCATATGTAATCTTTCTTTAATATATAAATACATTATGATTTACATGCATTACATAATATACTTCAATGTATTAAAAATTAACATCTGTTTTTTAAAAATTACTTTGTAATAAAGATTATGTTGCTTTATCTCCTCATAAAAGAAATTAACCTAATGCATGTAAGTTGACAATTTGTCATGCCAGTGGTATCCTAAATTAAAAATTAAATTCTTATTCATTTTTATTTTTGGATATTATAATTACAACATTTCTCTCTTCCCCTTCCTCCCCCAAATCTCCCATATGCCATTCTATCTTCTCCTTCTAGTTTATGGCCTGTTTTTCTACTAATTATTATTAAATGCATAATTTATATGTATACACACATATATTCCTAAATACAACCTATTCAGTCTGTATAATGCCACTGTGTGCATGTTTTCAGGGATGACCATTTGCACTGAACAACCTATTAGTATGCCCTTTCCTGAGGAGAACTTCAGCTCTCACCCTTTCTTGTTTGCCTGTAGTTCTTTGTGGAGGATTGAGGCCTCACAGGCTTTTCTCTGTTTACTTTGGCATGTCCATCAGTGACCCGACCCGCGGGCCTAGTAATTCGTAGACACAAGAAGGACCACAACCTGAAAGAAGAACGGGCGAGACAGGGGAAAGGACTCAAGGAAGCAAATGCTTGTCAAGAGTCATATATTTGGGCACAAAGCGCTTATTTATAATACAGTTTGCAAAGGGAGGGGTAAGAGGGATCCAGGTGATGGGAAAGTACAGAATCTTCTTGGCCTGTGCCCTGAAACAATGACAGTCTAACTGCTATTCTCAAAAGATACGGTACACTGCTTTCAGTCTATAAGTCTATCTGTAACTATCAAGCAGGACCTTGTGGTTGCCAGGGGGATGAAGCTGCAGGGGACATTGTGCAGGTGGGGAAAAGTAGGGGGTGAGGGTAAGAGGCGAGGGTCCTGGCTTCTGACACATCGGTGTCGTCCTTGTTCAGCTCGTGTTTGGGAGACCATATTGGTAAGGTTTTATGGGTGTAGCTTGTGATATTACTAGGAGACACAATCTCACAGTCCCTAATGTTCTGACTCTTACCATCTTTTTGCCTGCCCTTTCATATTGAGCCTTAGGTGAGGGATTATTTTATTGATTTATCTATCGGGGCTGGTCTTCACAGCTCTGCATCTAATTGGTAAATCATGCTAGTCCTCATGGAGGGGTCATTAGGTCTGTTCCAACTTAGGGTTCTCTGAGCCTGTTTCTGAAGTACATGGTATCCACCATAGGGACTTCCCTTCCATCTAGGTGATGACTAAGGGCAGCAACAATAAGCTGTATGTTTTGGGATTCTCTTGGACAGTCGTGACCAACAACTCAAAAAAGGTTTCTTATTTTAAAAAAATTTCAGGATAAAATGTATTTTCATAGTCACTAATAAAAGATTTATTTTTATATTATTCATGTGTATTCAAATGCTTTTATGTAAGTATTTGCCATGTGTGTTCAGGTGTCCCAAAATGCAACAGTGTTCTTGTGGAGGGTAGAGAACAACTTTCAGGACTTGGTTCTCTCCTTCCACCACAGGGATTCCAGGCATCAACTCTGGTCATCAGTCTTGGTAGCAAGTCATTTGCCTAATGTCAAACTTCTTAAAACTTAAAAGTGAAACACTGACTTCTCTTCCAAATGTTGTGTTAAACTTCTTTTGCTAAGATAGCGATGATCTTCAGGTGGGGTGTAGAGTGACCAGGAAGACACATGGTCTCTAAAATTAGGAATTCTAGATGGACCACCCCAGACCCTTATCCTTGCCCGTTTCCAGACAAGTCACATAATGGCTATGAGAGTTTATAGGGCCAAAGCCTGGGCTTGGGAATCCTTAACACACAAGGTAGGTCTGGATACCGATCCCCTGTACTCAAACTAAAGAGACAAGCAGTAAGGAAAAGTGGAGGAAAGGTTTACGTAACGTGGGCATACTGGAAAGAGGAACAAATATAAAGGTCAAGTGCCCTGCCCATGTGTCCTTAGGGACTTGACATGAGCTTTAATGTTAAAAAGAAGGAAAGACATGGGCCTGACTAAGCAACCCTACACAAAGTATAGTGCCACTCACCTAAGCTCCCAATATCTGAGCTCTGGCCTATCCTGAAATATGGTCTATAAGTTGTCAGATCATCACAACTGTCTGTTTTTTTTATCGTATCTCTTCTCCTGCCAGGCAGTTGAAGATGAATACAGTCTCTGCCTAATTTCACTCATTAGGTCCTTTAGAATAAACAATCAAGTGAAGTCATGACATGAGGAGAAAAGTGGCTTCTTGATGATGACAGAGGCGTCTTCACTTCAGGTGACCAGTAGCTTGGGAGCTGGATGCCCTAAAAAATTAGTGGCCACCAAAGCCACCCTGGGCTGGTAGCTTCTGGGTTCTTTGTCACATGTGAACTAAAGAATGAATTTAGACATGTATGAAAAGAAGTTCAAGTCTCTGAAGAAAGAAATTAAAGAAGATACCAGAAGATAGAAAGATCTCCCATGCTCATGAATTCAAAGAATTGACATAGTAAAAATGGCCAGCTTACCAAAAGCAGTCTACAGAATAATGCAATTTCCATCAAAATTCCAACATAATTATTTACAGACCTTGAAAGAATAATACTCAATTTTGTATGGGAAAACAAAAAGCCCAAATATCTAAAACAATCCTGTACAATAAAAGAACTTCCAGAA